>NC_056745.1:210247411-210399911 GCF_019279795.1 Protopterus annectens
CTCCTAGATAAGCCTCCAATCTGCCAGTCCTGAGGGGGGAACAAACGGTCGGCCTGTGTTTAAGATCTCTGGTCTGGGTCCACCAGCGAAGATCCTGTTTGCACAAATCTGTTATCAGGATGGGGTGAGACAGAGGTAGATACTGCAGTGACCATTGGACAAAAAGTAGCCACTGCAGGACCCTCATGTGCAGTCTGGCTAATGGAACTAATGTTATTGTCGAAGCCACTGTCCCTAACAACTTGAGCACCATCTTTGCTTTCACTTTCCTTAGAAGAAGTAAATTCAAAGCTCGTTCCCTGAGGTTCTGAATTCTTTCTATGGGAAGGTAAGCCCTCATTGAGACGGTGTTTATTTCGGCTCTAATAATATTCACATGCTGAGAGGGCGATAATGCAGATTTTTGCCAATTTACTGTAATCCCTAACTGAAGGCAAGTTGAAATAGTAACATCCCTGGCCTGTAACAGTAGATGCCTGGTGGTGGCAGTCAGGAGCCAGTCGTCCAGGTACGGAAACACTTGGAATCCCTGACGTCTCAAGTGAGCCATGACCACTTCCATGCATTTGGTGAACACCCTGGGGGCTGTGGTGAGACCAAATGGCAGGGCGAAACTGATAATGACTGGCTCCCAGCTGGAAGCTTAAGTGACTCCTTGATGCCCTGTCTATTTTGATATGGTAGTATGCACCTTGGAGGTTTATGGAGCACATCCAAACGTCTTTCCCTAACAATGGGAGTATCAACTGTAAGGTGACCATTCGGAACTTGGACTTCTGTACAGATTCGTTCAATTTGCTGAGATCCAAGATGGGTCTCAAGTCCCCTATTCTTTTTGCCACCAAAAAGAATCTGGGGCAAGTCCCTAATCCTACTTGGTCTGCGGGGACGAGTTGGATGACTCTCTTTACGAGCAACTTTTGGATTTCTAGAGCTGCTGAATCCCTGTGATTGGGTGGCACATCTGGGATTCGTCTGGTTCAAAAGGGTGGTGAAGAGAAGGGAATATGGTAACCTCTGGTAACTATCTTTAAAACCCACTTGTTTTGAGTGATATCGTGCCAGGCTTCTGGGTATAAAGAAATACGACCCCCGACTGGCTCCAGAGATGCGCAGTTGGGCCTCCTTTCAGGAGCATAGATAGGGACGACCACAAAAGGAATCCCGGTCTCCCTGGTTCTGCGGGCGTCCTCTACCCCTAGGGTGACGTCTACCATTACTTCCTCCACCTCTGCCTCTGGAGAAAGAATCACCTTGTGCATCCTGAAAAAACCTCTGTGACTTTTTGAACCACATTTTGCCGCCCTTCTGTCCTTTGGGATAGGGTCTAGAAGGAACGGAAAAATGGACTCCCACGGCAGACAGGGTTTTTCCTTCCTGCTCACACCTGGTGAGTGTGTCCTTTACCTTGGTTCCAAACAATGAGGATCTGTCAAAAGGGGCATTGGTAAACAGACTTAAAGGCCTCTGCAAAGTTACACAAACGCATCCAGGAATGTCTCCTGAGAGACTCCTGAACCCGCGACCCTACTTGCTCCATCAGCTGCATAAGATATCAGCCTCATGGAGGAGCTCACAATAGAATTTAGGATAGACATCTGTGCGTTAACCTTCTGAGATACCGCATCAGCTACGTTATCCTGCAGAGCATCTCCCAGCTCTTTTAGGAGATCTCTCTGGAGCCTTGTGAAATGAGACAGGTAGTTCAGCGATCCCAGTATAAAAGCCGCTGAAGAAAAGACACGCTTCCCGTGCCTATCCATCATTCGAGATTCCTTGTTCGGTGGATGGACAGTGGAGGAAGTTTCGGCAAGCTCCTTTTTGGTGGCTGCTGCCAACACCACCATGCCATCCACTGGAACACCCTTAGTAAGAAAGTCCTTGTCCTACGGTGCTGACAAAAATGTATTTGGTCTTTAGGAACTGGTTCCACAGACTGCAAAACACACACTAAACTACCAAAAAAATTGGTTATAGCCAATAAACTAGTCAAAGATATTGAAAATTTTCACTTCGCCACGGCCAAGAAGAATCATGTCTGAGCTGAGCGAGCAGCAAACAAGATCTGGGTTGTGTTAGTGATGCATCATGGGATACCTCCTAGCCACGAGCCAACCAGAAGTTTTGGAGCTAGAGTATGGCCGAGTCTGAGCCGAGGTCTGGCTCCGATCCCAAGAGTAAGAATGAAGGCGAGATAGGACTACATAAACATCTGATGTTGTCCTTTTCATTCTTCCTCACTATTGGGTCACTGTCCTCAGCTATGTTAGTTTCTGGTGGCCTCAAGGAAGGATATGCCGGAGCACTGTCGAACCAAAAGAAACTCAAGAAACTCTACTTCTGGAGACAATGTTTAGTTTATAATGTGTCACAAAGGTCAGAGTCTTTCACCAAGTGGCTGCAGCACAAATATCATCAATCAATGCTCTGGAGGAGAAAACAGATTATGTAGCCATAGATCTAGTAGAATGGGCTTTAGGAGGACGAGGCAATTTCAATCAGTATTTTGAATAAACTAGTGAGATACAATTAGTAATCCATTTAACCAATATAACTTTAGAAACTGCTTGACCTAGACAGTTAGGTGAGAAAAACAAATAGCTGGTCAGACTTTTTGCACTGTTTTGTTCTATGAAAGTAAAACCGCATTGGTCTATGAACATCAAGCAGATGCAAAATATATTTCACCCTTGTTAGAAAAATTTGGAAAGAAGACTAGCAACTGACTAGTTTATATTAGTCTCTGTGACTACCTTACGCATAAAGGAAGGATCGGTAAGGACAAATACCATCTTTGTGAAAAATGATGCAAGGCAGTTTTGATAAGGGTTGAAGTTCAGAAATTCTTCTTGCTAAAGAAACCGCTACCAACAAGATAGTTTTCCACAAAAGGAATTTCAATTCACAGTTGTTAGCTGGTTCAAATGTTTTTTTTTTAGTTTGTCCATGAAAAATAATAATTACATCCCATGGTGGGGTAGGATCCTTTATCGAAGGTCAAAGCAGAAAAATCCCTTTCACAAAGGTTTGCATAACTTAAGACAAAGCAAGTGAGCCAGAGACATCTCCAGCATGAAAGTTTTAAATGGCTGCCAGCTGACGTTTTACAGTGGAAACAAAACAGCTCATTTCTTGAACAGAGAGAAAGAGACAGAGAGATGGCTGAAATTGGAGCTGAGAAAGGGTCAATAAATATTCTCTTTGGTAGCCCAAATGGCAAACCTTTTTCATTTGATTTGCTACACTTTTTAGTAGAAGCACTTTGGGAAGGTAAAGCTATGTCTCAAACAGGGGAAGCAAGCCTGGGATTGGAGATACCAAGGAGTCAGTTTGAGGGTGAATATATTGGGGTATCAATTCCCTGAAGGATGAGAGAGAAGGTCCTCTCTGGGCCCCAGAATCCATGGGGGATATTTCAGATTTGACCAGAGAAAGAGGAACCATACCTGATGAGAACAGTATGGGGTAATGAGGATTACTGAACTCTTCAGCCATCTGGCTTTCTGCAGAAATTCCAGGATCCTAGGTAGAGGGGGTAAGCATAAAGGAGACCAGAGGGCCAATTGCGAACTAGACCATCCCTCGGGTGTCCCCCAGGGGTGGGTCACAGTGAAGTACTTGCTGCACTTGCTTTGGGGGAGGCAAAGAAGTCACAGCAAGGTTGGCCCCCCAATGGCTAAAAATCAGATTCGCCACTTTTTGATTAAGGGACCATTGGCGAGGGGTCAGAATGGACCTGCTGAGTTTGTCTGCTAGAATACTGGTTTTCCCCGGTGTATGTGTTGCAACTAGAAAGCAGTCTGAAAATAAATCGCCCATTCCCAGACCCTCATGGCCTCTCTTCATAATGGGTAAGAACAAGTTCCTCCTTGTTTGTTGATATACCAGACTGCTGACATGTTGTCGGTGTGTACTGTAATTGTCCCTCATGGGAGACTGTCCTGAAAAGCTTACAACGTTAGAAGAAATGCTCTCATCTCTAGGATGTTGATATGCTATCTGGTCTCGGAGGAAGACTGCATGCCTTGGATCATCTTTCCCTCAAAATGGCCCCCTCACCCTAGTTGGGAAGTGTCTTGTCACTGTGGCTGTAGTTGGTAGGAAGAAGGAACGGCCTTGCCCAGGAACAGATCTGAATTACTCCACCACTGAAGATGATGCCCGCAAATCGTAGTCAACTTGATAGGAACAGATAACGGTTGGTAAAAACGGACCACTGAACAGCCAATGTCCACTGGAGGACTCGTATAAAGAACCTTGCCAAGGGAAATAGGACAATGACAGGTGACAGAGCCAAGAGCTTGAAGCATCAGTCTCGCAGAGGGAGACTGTAAGAAATTACTTCTTGTACTTGGTGTCTCAAGGATGCTATGCGATGAGAAGTCGAAGGATGCTATGTGATGAAAAGTCGAAGAACCTATCTGGTGCATTGTATCCAGGGCAAGAATGATGAATTCCAGCCTCTGAACAGGGGACAGGTTCAAACTGGCAAGACTTATAATGTCCAGGTAGCTGAAGATCTGGAAAAACAGTCCCTTGCCTGAAGCAGATGATGCTGTGTTGCAGCAGTGAGAAGCCAATCATCCAAATAGAGAAACACCTGGAATCCTTTCAGTCTTACCTGAGCTGCTACTACTGCCTTACATTTGGTAAACACCCCAGGGGCTGGGGTGAGTCCAAAGGGCAGAGCTCTGAATTGGTAATGACTGGCTCCCAGCCTGAAGTGCAAATGACTTCTGGAGCGTCTGTCTATTTTGATGGGATAGTACACATCCTGAAGGTCTATCGAGCACATCCAATCATCGTTGAACACCAGTGGTAGAATGGAACGAACCGCAACATTCAGAATTCTGACTTCTTTACATGTTGATTTGGACTGCTCAGATCTAGAATGGGTCTCAGGTCCCCCATTTTCCTTGGCACTAAAAGAAGTGGAGTAAGTTCCGAATCCTCTGTCTGGTTTCAACCTCTTGGATGACTCAAAGTGATTTTTGAATTTCCAGTACTGCGTGCTCACTCTGACCTGGTGGAATGTTAGAGAGTTGCTTTTGTTCCGCCAGAGGCACAAGGGAAAAATGGAATGTAAACCTCTGGATGTTATACTTAGCAACAAGGTATTTGTTGTCAGATTGGTCCAGGCGTCTAGGTGCAGGGAACAATGACCTCAGACTGCCTCCAGAGACTGATTGCTGGGCAGCGCTCAAGGAGAACTGACAGTGCTCGTCAGAGAAAGGCTCTCTGAAGCCCTGATTCTGTGGAACCCCTCTGCCTCTGGGGCGGAGTCTACCATTAAAGCTTCCTCCTCTGCCTCTGAAGGAAAAATCTCTGCTTTGATCCTGAAAAGAGCCTTGAGATTTTCGAAACAAAGTCTTCTTACTCAATTACACTGATTTCTGGAGAAAGTGCGCTGATTGATAGAAAACTTGATACCAACTGCAGACAGCATCTTTCCTTCCTACTCACTGTGGGTAAAAGTCTCTCTGATGGATGGCCGAAACAAGGAGGAGCCACCGAAGGAACTATTGACAAAGAGTACCTTAAAGGGTTTCGCAAAGTCACAAAGCCTCATCCAGGCATGCCTTTTAACTGCAATACTTTAGGCGGCTGCCCTTGACATACCCTCTGCTAAATGGGAGAGGAGCCTCATGGAGAAGTTAGACACGGAAACAAGAGTAGCCAATCGGGGAGATATTTTCTTGACGTCTTTGTCTGACATGGTCTCTGCAAGAGAACTGGACAGCTTCTTGATCAAATCTCTCTGCAAATGAGTGAAATGTGCCAAGTAATTTAACGATCTCAGTGCAAACATAACGGTGTAAATGCGCTTACCACACCTGTCCATTACTCGAGACTCCCTGTTCAGTGGATGGACAGAGGAGCTCGGTTGGCTAACTCCTTCTTGGTGGCTGCTGGTACAACAATGGCATCAACAGGGACACCCTTGAACCAATGAAGTTAGTCTTGGGGGGAACCAGAAACCTGTCCAGGCATTTGGGGATCGGTTCGATAGAGTCCGGCTCCTTCCAAACTCGGCAGGAGACTAAGCCAAGAAGGTTCTCCACCAGTGGGGGTCACCCAAGATGTAGACAGGCCCACCCTGAAAGCATCCAAGAACACAGACTCCTCAGAATAAGGAGGTTGGGCTGACAGGCTACCTTTCGGCACAAAGATCTCCAAGAGGTCTCCAAAGGCAACATCATCAGGTGGTGATCTTGGGGATCCTTCTCCCTTAAAGTCAGTGTCTTCTGTGAGTGACTTCATGGGGAGTCAATGTGCCTCCTTTTGCACATTTTCTTCCAAGGAACCTCCTCTGTGGGGTGCTCAGGGAGGTATCTAAAGAAACAGGGGGCTTCCTCACCGGGGGAGGGGGGGACTTGGAGGCTCATTAAGGCAGGTTGATCCTGGACAGGGATGACGGGCTCAGCACTGAAATCCAGTGAAAGGACAACAGGAAGGATCAGAAGCAAAAGAGGTCAGATCTCTGTGAGCAAAGAAATCCCTTTCCATAATCTGGAAGGCCAATGGACCAGGAGAAACTCCTATCTCCCTTGAAGCTGAGGCAGTCGAAGAAGCATGAACGGGAATCACCACAGATCCATTTTCCCCAGACAGGATTGGACCAGAGCTGTCGAGGGCCGAAGCGCCAAGAGGAAAGGACAGGTCTAAAAAAGTCAAAACCGTACCCTTCCCCCTGGATACACCACTACCCTCTCATATGCCAAGACCCACTCTGTACTGAAGATCTCCGAGCAGAGCTAGGTCAGAGTAGACGGAGTTGAGCAGGAAAGCTTCCCTGGCTCTGAAGCCAACTCTCTCAGATACATAGGATCCTGGGGCTCAAAAGTGCTGGCCAGAATAGAGAAGGAGTCTAGTTCAAAGCAGTGGAAACACTCACAGATCTGACTGGGGAAGGAGCTGACAATACCACTACCTGGATTTCAGTTTTGAGAAACCTCCACATCATCCTGTCCATATCAACATCTGAAAGACTCCAGGAGGACCTAGAGGAAACAACCGAAGTAGGTCTGGAGTGTCTGGACTGGGTTTGGATCAGTTTTGAGGGCAGTGTTGGGTAAACTGTCTTAATGGCAAACTGGGGTTTGGTCCTAACGCTCAGATCCGAGGTAGAACATGTTGGCCTAGGAGAGGTAGTCACATGAGAGATGCTTGTTGGATCCGAAAAGCACATTGGAGGGGCATAAGTGGGTCTAGGATCCAGAAAATTTGGATCAGAGGTCTTTGTAGTCATAGCCGGGGGCTCTGAAGAAGCTCTCGAAGTCTTATGAGAGTGTTTCGTGTTTCCTCAGCTCTGAAGACCCAGTAAGGCTAGCTGAGGGGGTTTGAGCCCCTGATGAAGATGAAGCAGGCAACAGACCTTTTAGAATAAAGTTTTTTCTTGCGGTCAACAATGGGTCATGGGTTGAATCCCTTGCAAATATGACAATCTGACTGCAGGTGATCTGGCCCTAAACAGCAGACACACATTTAGTATGTGTATCAAAATGGGGAATCTTATGCCCACATTCCCAGCAATGCTTGAATCCTGTAGGCTTATCCAACATAATACAGGAGAAAAAGTTTAACTACAATTATAAATTCAACTATAATACTAACTGCACACTAAATAACCACACTTCAACAATACAACAACCCTGTAACTAGCAACAACCAGCAATAAAACACAAGAACAAATATAACCTTATTGTGCAGAGATAGAACCAGGAAAGAAGGGTAAATACACTAACTAGTTCCTAACACCTACGACTGTGAAGGGAAGAGACAAATAGCAATAAAGATAAGAAAAAGAAAGAATAAGTATAACATGCCAAAAAAAGTACAGTTTTGTACCTACCATAAATGTAGATGTCCGAATTGGATAGCATCTGCAGTCATAACAACTGGGTTGTCCTGTCGTCAGGCAGCCCTTCAGTCGGCCGGATTCCAAAGTCCGGGTCCGGCTTCGGCTGATGTCGCACTTCACCCGACGTCATCTCTGTTGGTCTTCGGGTATATACGCATCAGCCGACGCCATTTTCTTCAGTGTTTCTTGCCCCAGATCCCAGAAGCCTTCTAGAAGGCTAAAAATTTTGGATAGATGCCAATGTTTCCAAGAGATAGAGGTAAACACAAAAATAAGCATGTATGTACATAAATACAAACAAATACACCATGAAAGAAGTCCCCCCACTAGCTAGCTATTAGAAGGGTAAACACCCTAGGAGTACCACAGAGGGGAAAGGAGGGAGGGTAATCCTGACTGCAGATGCTATCCAATTCGGACATCTACATTTATGGTAGGTACAAAACTGTACTATGTCCTTCATGGATGCATCTGCAGTCATAACTAACTAGGTAGAATACCATAGCCAACTAGGGAGGAGGATAAAGGTAGATTATGGTGTGTTTAGGATCCTTGCAGAACAGCAGTGGCAAACCCTGCTCGGGATCTGGAATATAGAGGTAAATTATAATGCTTGGCAAATGTATGCACGGAGGTCCAAGTAGCCGCCTCAATAATGTCTTTGGTAGCCACTCCTCGTAAGAAGGCTGTGGTAGTGGCTGTTGCCCTTGTAGAATGAGGTCTTATGTTCTGTGGAATTTGCTTTCCATGGAAGGAGTAACAGAATCGTATGCAATTTCCTATCCATTTGGAGATTGTCTGTTTGGAAATAGCTTTTCCTTCCCTTCCTGTTGCATAGGCTACTGAAAAGTTGGTCAGTCTTTCTGCTATTTTTGTTCTGTCCAAGTAGTAGCGTAGCTGTCTATGTACATCCAAGGTATGCAGTATTCTTTCCCTCTGTTTTGTGGGTTGGGAAAGAAGGTAGGTAGGTGGATTGCCTGGTTTAAGGACCCTCTGGATACCACCTTAGGCATAAATGTAGGATTAGTCCTCATGGACACTATCTTGGTGGAAGATTAGAAAGGGTTGCACTGCCATTAAGGCCTGTAGTTCTGAAACCCTCCTTGCTGAAGTAATTGCCAGTAGGAAAGCAGTTTTCCATGACAGGTGTTGCAGGTCTGCTGTTGCTGCTGGTTCAAAAGGTGATAGAGTCAATTTTTCTAGCACAAAGTTCAAGTCCCAGGCTGGTAATGGTGGTTTCCTTGGAGGTTTTACATTCTTGATTGCTCTGAGGAACTGCCTGAGCAAAGGGTGTGAAAAAACAGGTGGATCAAAGCTGTATTCTGCTGAAATAGCTGATGCATGAATCTTGATGGAGGAATAGGACAGGCCTGAATGAAGTAGTTCGCCAGATACTCCAGAATGTTGGGCATATCTATGTTTGATACATCTTTACCTCTTTCTGAGCTCCAAATGACAAACCTTTCCATTTCCCAGCATAGTTTCTTCTTGTTGAAGGTCTGCGTGCTTCAAGAATAATGTCTTTAACTCTTTGTGAAAGCTGTGGATTAGCAGCTGCTATGTGATGTTCCATGCAGTCAGTTGCAACGCTTTTATGTTTGGATGCATGGTGCTGTAGTTGTTCTGAGTTAGCATCAAAGGCATCAGGGGTATTGGCCACATATTGTTCGAGACATGCTCCTCAGCAGTGGGTACCAATGTTGTCTTGGCCAGTTTGGAGCTATCAGGATTATCCTTGGGCGTTCCTCCTTGATTTTAGTAATACTTTGTGTATCAAGGGAAGAGGTGGGAATGCATATGCTGTTAGTCCTTTCCAGCTGAAGGAGAGCGAGTCCACTTTCCATGCTAGTGGGTGGAATGTCCTTGTGCAGAATTTTTGAGCTGGTGATTGAGAGGTGATGCGAATAGATCTATCTGAGGCATTCCCCATTTCTTCGAGATGGTCTTGAAGATGTCCGGTGCAGCTGCCATTCGTGGACATCCGATGTAGTCCTGCTTAACATATCTGCTAGAGAGTTTTCTTTTCCTGGTACAAATATTGCCTGTAACTGGATGTTGTAGCTGAGTGCCAGGGTCCACAGCTCCAAAGTCATTCTGCATAGGGGTAGGAATGAGTGCCTCCCTGTTTGTTGATGTACCACATGACTGTGGTGTTGTCTGTCCTTATCATCAACTGGCCTTCCTTGAGAAATGGTCTGAACTTTTGGATTGCCAGTTTTACTGCCAGCATTTCTTTTTGGTTGATGTGCAGGTGAAGTTGGTCCTGTGTCCACTACCCTTTCACGCATTTGTCCAGCATATGTGTCCCCCATCCCAGGTCTGAAGCATCTGTTGTTATGGTCTGGCTTGCTTGACCTTTGCGAATGGGCAGGCCTGTGTTTGACTGGCATCGTGAGCCCACCATAGGAACTCCTGTTTTAAGCATGGTATTAGTGGAATTTCCGTTTCTAGGCTGTGTCTGTGTTGGGACCATAAATTCTTTAGGTACCACTGAAGCTTTCTCATATGTAGTCTGGCAAATGGAACCAAGATTATGCATGATGCCATGAAACCCAAGGCCTGCAGTACCTTTCTTGCTGTTAACTTGTTCAGATTTGTTAGTGCCAAGAAGTAAAGAGGGAGTTCTTTTTGTTTTTCTGTAGTTAGGAATGCCATTTGCCTTACTGTGTCCAATTCCGCTCCCAGGAAAGTCCTTGTCTGGGATGGTATCAGCCTTGACTTTTGTAAATTGACTGTGTATCCCAGTGCTTGAAGCAAGTAAATGACCCTTTGTAAATCTGTTGTCAGCTTGCTTTTGTTGTCCCCTTGTATCAGACAGTCGACCAGGTTTAGATAAATTTGAATTCCTGTAGTCTGCAATGGGCGATTACTGATGCCAGGCATTTTGTGAATACTCTGGGCGCAGTAGATAAGCCAAATGGCAATGCTGAGAATTGATAGTGCTCTGATCCTGCAAGAAATCTGAGGTATCTTCTGCAGATAGGTCGAATGGGGACGTGCAGGTATGCCTCCTTGAGATCTAGAGTTACCAGCCAACACTCCTTGCCCAGCATGGGAAGAAGTTGCTGTAGGGTCAGCATTTTGAATTTTGGGACAATGATGTAAGTATTTAGGGTAGACAGGTCTAGTATTGGTCTCCAACTTTTTTCCTTTCTTGGAACTAGGAATAGTCTGGAGTAGAACCCTTTCCTTGCTCTGCTGTTGGCACTTTTCCACAGCTCTCATGTTTGCTAATTCCATTATCTGTTGTAGAGCCTCTGTTTTTGATTTGGAGGTAGGTTTGGCATTCCTCTTTTGACTGGTAAAGTGTGGAAGTGGAACCGTAACCTTGATCTATGGTTCGTAAAATCCACTTGTCCTTTGTTATGTGGTGCCAGTTTTTTGAAAATAAGGTTAGCTTTCCGCCTAGAGGAGCTGCTATTTGTTCCTGGTAGGCGGGTTTAGGTTTAAGTCACTGTGGCTGTGTTGATGTAGAGGCAGGTGTTGATTCTGTGCCTCTGTTGTTACCTTGCCACTGTCGTCCTCTGTAGGCACCTCCTCTGGATTGGTTTCTGCCTCTGGAACGCCTATTCCTGCCCCTTTGAGGTCTTGTGGAGTCAGGAAAGGACCAATTTTTGGCAGGCCAGTTCCTGCTAAACCTTGGGGTTGAACCTGCAAGAATTCTTTAACTGTCTGGACTGATTTTGCCTTTTCTTCCATTTTCTTCATAACCTGCTGGGCAGGTGTACCAAACAAACTTGATTTATCCATAGGAGCATCAAGCAATTTAGATTTAACATGATCCGTAAAGCTTGCTCCTTTAGCCATGCATGCCTTCTAATTACTGTGCCAGTCATGGCTGATCTAAATGAAGCCTCCAGTGCATCATAGCCACATTTTAAAGAATGGTTACTAACCTGCTGTATGTTATTTACCATTTCTAATACATAATTCTTATCAAGAGATTCATCAGTGGTTAGCTTTTAGTTAACTGATCAAGCATAAACTCTTGGTATTGTATCATGTGAAACTGACAATTTAAAGCTCTAGCTGTAAGAGTGGCTGAAGTGTAAACTTTTTACCCCATCTGTCTAATGACCTTGCTTCCCTTTCAGAAGGAACAGGGTTTTTAGCTATAGTCATGACTACTGCCTTGGGACCCTGGGATATAGTTTCGGGTCTGCAAGAGGGGCCTTGTAGAGGTGGTGATGAGTATCTGGCACCCTGTAAAATCTGTCTGGTTTGGCAGGGGCTGGGGTAAAGAATCTGGAGCTGAGCAGGCATCATTGAAAGCATCATCCACCACAGAGAGAACAGGAGGGATAGCTAAGGGCCTGTGCTGTGGTAGGTGCAAAAGGTCCTAAGTCTTTTCCTGGAGTCTGAAAAATCCTGTTGCTGCCATTGGAACTGTTCTCGCATGGCATGCAAGGTTTCCCCAAAGGAGAATTCTTCTGGAGGAAGCAGCTGGAATGGATTCTTCAGCATCAGAATCTTCAAAATTGGAGAAAGCAGCCTCTGGCTGGTCAGTTATGTCTGATTCATCAGCAGAATCATCAGAGGACACTGGCTCAGGGGCTCTGCCCTAGGTCTCTTTCTGGGGCTGAGAGGCCCTGTCTGGGTGAGATTGAGATCCTCTAATTAATGAAATTAAATCTTCTGCCAAGGTAAGCATTTGAGAACTGGCAGAGGGCCTGGTGGAAGGGGTTTAACAGGCACTGTTTTAGTAGTCTTGGCTGCTTTAGCCCTGGCGAAGGCCTTAATGGACATGGCTGCTGGAGGCCTAGCAGCACCACGTGCTGGGGTAGAGACATCCAAGGGAATGGTGTCTGATAAGTCAGTGGTAAGCACCGTAGTGGGTGTTAAAATTTCTGAGGCCGATTCAAGAGTGTTAGCAGGGACCTCAGTTGTAGTGATAGTTTCAGGTGTAGTTTGATCAGTTTTCTCGGTTTCGGCCGAAACCGAACACTCGCGATTTGCTTAACCATGGTTTCGGCCGAAACCGCGGACCGCGAGTGTCGGTCTTTTTCTTTGCGTTTTTGGCAGAATGCGAAGTCGGAGGGTCCGACGGCATAATGTACGCAAAGTCAGAACCGAAAAACTGTTCTGCAAACTCTGACCGGCGCCTAAGCGTTCGTCGGTTGAAAGAAGCACAGGACGAACAAGCTGCTACGTCGTGGGCTGGGCCTAAACAGGGCAGGCAGTAAGAGTGGAAATCTTTATGAGGTATTTGTTTCCCACAGGTTAAACAATTATTAACTTTTTCTGACATCGGCTGAGGCAAGAAAGAGTCCCCAACGGGTACTTAGCTTTAGAAGTCTTCAAGTAGTATTCGGTAGAAGTAATCTCTGGATCCGACCGACCGGCACTTGCGAACAGCTTCTGCGGGCGCCACGGCAAGAAAGACTGAAGAAAATGGCGTCGGCTGATGCTTATATACCCGAAGACCAACAGAGATGACGTCGGGTGAAGTGCGACATCAGCCGAAGCCGGACCCGGACTTTGGAATCCGGCCGACTGAAGGGCTGCCTGACGACAGGACAACCCAGTTGTTATGACTGCAGATGCATCCATGAAGGACATCTAGACATTGTCACACAAGAACGAGACCAGGAATCTGCAACATACCAGCTAGATGGCAAACGAGATCTGGGGAAGCTACAGAGACTGTAGAGCATCATGGGTAGAGTGAGGAGCTTGAAACTAGGATCTAAATCTAAGAAATGTGGCTAAATCAGATCCGGGGGTCAAATCCATAACCAAACAGTGAGGAAAAATGAAAAGGACATCAAATCTGTAGATAAAACATCCCTCATACTTTCACAATATGCCAGAATAAACTTTAAAATGTGAGCCTGACAATTTAAAATGATGAAATTCAAAGTTGCAGAAGTATGCAATTTTTCCCCATACTTATGAGTAATTTGCCTATTTAAGAGTAGGATTGGAATTAACTAAGTGCATATTAACACTGGAGTTGACTAAAGCTACAGCTGCTGGGTCAGGTTTGGAATAATGTACAAAAATTTAAAAAGAACAAGGAACTTTATACTTACTCTGCCTTTTTAGGGACAGCTGGCTAACTATCAGGAAATCTGCAGGCAGTAAGACATCCTTTAAAGCAGAAAGAACAGGAGGAATGGCTGTACGTTCTGGAAAATCCTTCTATATCAACTCGTAGCATTTTCTGAGGGACTGAGAAATCTCAGTGTTCTCCCACTAAAAACACTGGGACATTACAGCAATAGTCTAACAGAAAGAGAACCCCCCCACAGGGAGAATCAAAAAGTGAGCTTGCCTCAGATTCTGAAACGGAAATCTGAGGACAAAACCCTGAATCTAGCCTTGCATCCTCCTGTTCAAATTCAGAATCTTGAATCTCTTCAGGAAAACAGGAATCCCTCAATCTTTTACCAGAAACTACTCACCAAAAAAGATCAATAGCGTGAATCAAACCCTAAGCCAGTCCCAGCAAATTACTCCTATCCAAAGAAATCTGTGGAGGATTAGATGCATGGCTGTTTTTTTCTTTTTGACAGGAAAAATTGGGCCAACCGTATTACTAATGGCAACCACTGCTTCCCCAGGCATGAGCACAGCATTCTGACAACAGGGAAACCTTCCCTGTTCCCTCTCCCATGACCAACAACAGTGACTCTCCCTTGACCACCAAGGGGACCCCAACAGCTGCAGAGGATGTGGGTAACTCCTGCTCCACAGTGGTTATATGAGCTACACCAGAGAGATCCAGGATAAAAGATGAGTGGTTTGAGGTACAACAAATTGCCATAGCAGTGTCACTCACCTACGGCTGAGGTAAACTGCTAGCCTGCTGTGGTGGCAAAGGCTGTTTGCTTAACTTTTTTCTTTTTATGGCTGCCACAAATGACAGAAAAAAAAAACACAATACAAATCACCTTCAGACATTACAGCAAACCCACAGTGGAAAAAATAAACAATTTCCCCTCAGAAAATATTTTATCAGTTAGTTAATACTACTTTTAAACTGAGAAATGAATGCTCTATTTAAAAGTATGTTACTGTCTCAAGACAGCCCATTAAAACACAACACTCCTGTTGGAGGAAGTATAAAACATCAGTAAAAAAACAATAGGAAAACGGAAGTGTTTTTCCCCCAAAGGGAACTTCTGCCCAACTAAGGAAAGCACAGGTTAACAGTCAATCCTCAAAAGCCTCAGAGGAGCAAACTCTTCAGCGGCAGTAAAGCTCTGAAGGGCTTTGTGCCCAAACTTGTCTTTAAGTCAGATCAGAATGAGCTGCTTGACAGTTTGGGTGCATGTTCTATCCTTGGCAGCCTATAACCCATACGGCTAAGGCTACTGCAGCAGTGTTCAATATGAATAAAGTACAGTTGTGTAAAATCTTACCATAAGAGTACATTGTCATTCTTCACTGTTGCGGTACTCTTTACAATAGGGAACCCCTGCTAAATGTAGCCCAATGTCTGGCCAGTATACCAAACCCTTTGAGTAGTAATGGGTACATCGTACATCAAACATTCTCCACATACACAGCATAGTGCATAAAGTTGACATCCGGATGTACCATCCTCAGAACTAAAAAAGTCCCAGTAGAAGCGACAGTCTAAGAAAAAACAGGCAGAAAGTACATCTAGAAGGAAAATGGATCAGGGGAGGAGGGAGTGAATACTGCAACAGTGAAGAGAAGGACATCTGTTATGGTAAAATTTTACACAACTGTACTACGTCCTTCCATATCACTGTTTCAGTATTCTTTACAACAGGGAAGAGTGCAAAAGCTCAGGAGGAAGTAGACCAGCAGAGACTTCAAGAAAACCATGAAGAATGGCCCCCGACAAAACCAGCTCTAGCCCCAGAAATCACATCTAAGTATGCACAGAAGTCCAGGTAGCTACCTCAAGAATAGAATTGGTATCCAAAGACTTGAAAAAAAATACCAGAAGTAGTAGAATGAGATCTTCCCATGAAGACAGTAACAAAAAGAAATAGCTTTAGATATCCAAGAAGAAATGGTTTGCTTGGAAACATGCAAACCTAACTACCTAGGATGAAGAGAGACAAAAAGCTGCTCAAATTTAGTTTTAGCCAAATAATATCCAAGTTATCTATGCAAATCCAAGGTGTGAAGACTAAAAAGAAGGGAGAAAAGTTGGAAAATGAATACACGACTCATTACCACCTTGGGCATAAAAGAAGGATTAGTACAAAGAGACATTCTGTCCCTGTGAAAAACAAAAAAAAGGAGGAACAGCCATAAGGGCTTGTAGCTCAGACACCCATCTGCCAGAGGTAACAGCCAAAAGAACAGTATTCCAAGAACAATGCTGTAAGGAAGCTGAAGCAGCAGGCTCAAAAGGAACCTCAGTCAATTTTTCCAGAACAAAATCAAGGTCCCAGGAAGGAGAAACAGGCTTTCTGGGAGGCCTAATGTGAAGGACGCATTTCAAAAATTGTGATCTCCAATCTAGAAGTCAAAGGGGGGAGTCAAAGGCAGACAAACAGAAATAGTTGATAGATGGGCTTTAACAGAAGAATATGCCAACCCAGCATTGACGAATTCACAGAGATAAGAAAGAACCTTAGGAACATTCACAGAAAGTGGATCCAGGTTGCGAGAAAGACACCAGATCAATCTTTTTCATTTGGACAACAACATTTTCTAGTACGTTTCCTGGCCTCCTGCAGGAGCCCAAGAATGTCCTCAGGAAAAAAGTTGTCTGAAGGGGATCAAAAAGTCAGTTGACAAGTGGCAATGTGCGAGAGATCTCATGTCTTGTGTGAGTAGATCCACCCTGTAAGGTAACTTGTGAGGCTTGCCCTTGGCTAAGTGCAGAAGAAGGAACCAATGCTGTCTGGGCCAAAAGGGAGTCTCCAACAAGATTTTGGAAGCATCCTAAACAGGAGCTTCGGAATGAGAGAAAGGGGAGGGAAGGCATAAAGAAACATCCCCTTCCAAGAAAAAGACAGGGCGTCCACCTTTCAAGCCAGAGGACATGGGACTCTGGTGCAAGAGAGAGTAAGTTGTCTGTTCAGAAAGATCTACTTGAGGAGTACCCCACTGATAGCAATATCCAGAAACACATCTCTGTGAGACATCCACTCGTCGGACTGTGTTATGGACCTGCTCTGAGAATCTGCCACTATGTTTTGAGCTAAGGGAATATAAACCACCTGAACGGTTACCAGATACTGAACAGCTAGATCCCACAATTGAAGAGCTACTCTGCAGAGGAGATAAGACCTTGCCCCCCCCCCTTACATCACTGTGGTATTGTTTGTGAGAATTCTGTAGAGCCGTGGAAGGAAGACAGAATAAAAAGCCTGAACAGCCAGAATAGGGTTCTCGTCTCTGACATTGATGAGGTCCTTCTTTTGACAGAGACCAAAGGCCCTGCACTTTCAGAGGGCCAAATGAGGCCATCCCCCAATCCCATGTCCGAAGCATCTGTGAAGAGTTCCTAAGAGGGTACTGGGGTTTGAAAAGGAAGCCTTGGGTTGAGGGATAACTGATGAATCCACCACTGAAGTTCCTGCTTGAGACTTGGAAAAGGAAGAACTAAAAACTCTAAAGGATGAAAATGTTGAAGCCAAACTGACTTTAGAAACCACTGGAGCTTTCTCATGTGCAGCTTGGCTAGAGGAAGCATAGAAATGGTAGAAGCCATGAAACCCAGAGCCCTTAGAAACTCACTGGCTGTTAGAGGAAGAAGGAACTGAAAGAAGGCAATCAGTTTTAAAGCCTTGGGAGGAAGCAGGGATGCCAGCACTGGAATTGTCTGGAGCTTGCACCCTAGGGAAACATGATCCTGAGGAGGAGTTAGGAATGACTTTTGAAAATTTACAGTAAACCCCGGGCTTTGCAGGAGACAAACTGCAAAGTGAAGATGCTGAAGCAAAATCCCTGAAGAAGAAGTCTGAATGAGCAGGTTGTCCAGGTAAGGAAACATCTGTATTCCCTTCAATTTGCAAAAAGCAATCACAGGAGCAAGTTATTTGAAGACCCTTGGGGCAGTAGAGAGGCCAAAGGGCAAAGCAGAGAACTGAAAATTCCAGAAAGCAACAGAGAAACATAAAAACTTCCTAAAAAGGGAACGGATAGGGATGTGTAGATAAACATTCTTGAGATCCAGGGAAACAAGAAAAGCCTGAGGAAGAAGAGGAGAAAGTTTGAAGGGATTGGACCTGAAAGGAAGGATGCTTCAAAAAGGTGTTTAGCTGAGAATGATCCAGAATGGGTTTCCAGGTGCCTTCTTTCCCATAGACCAAAAACATTCTGGAGTAAAACCCCTTCCCCCTCCGAGTTGGAAAGTACAGTTGTGTACACTTATCATAAATGTAGATGTTCGAGTGTATTCACTGTTGTAGCCATCACTTGTGGGTTATCCCTGCTGGGTAGCCCTTGGCCAGCCCGAATACCAGAGTAAGGAGTATCCCTCTTGCGTCGGCTGCAGGTCACCGGAGACTGACATCAGGTCATCAGGGCTATAGAGAGAGGCAGCTGACACCATTACATCAGTTTTTCTTGCCCCCCAACCTAGAAGAGCCCTGTCCAGAATGCCTGAGGAGGGCCAACCTGGGGTAAGTTATTAAGTATAATCAGATATGAAGGCATAACCAGCGGGGAAGGAGGAAGGGAAACAGGACTGCAACAGTGAATGCAGTTGAACATCTACATTTACGGTAAGTGTACACAACTGTCCTATGTTCTTCATGTTTCACTGCTGCAGTTATTACTTGTGAGAAGATTCCCAAAGCTAAAATTTAGGGGGGAAGGAAGGAGCGTTGGAAAAGGCTTGCATTCCTCTAAAGTGGAAGCCACTATGCCCTGCATGACTGCAGAAGCAAAGCCTGCCCGGGATTTGGAGTAGAAGCAGTTGGTAGTGTTTTGTGAAGGTGTGAAAAGATGTCCAAGTGGCAGCCTCTAGAATATCCTTGGTAGGGGACGCCTCTGATGAAGGCAGTGGAGGTTGATGCTGCCCTAGTGGAATGGCTTCTAACAGGACTGGGAGGTATTTTCCCATTGGGGGGGCACAGCAGAAATGGATCCAGTGGAATATTCATTTAGAGATAGTCTGCTTAGATACATGTTTCCCCTCTGCCCCTGGGGCAAAGCTGACCAGCAGCTGGGCAGTCTTCCTGAAGGGCTTGGTTCTATCCAGATAGTACATAAGCAGTCTGTGCACATCTAATGTATGTATGATCCTTTCCCCCCTATTTTGAGGGTTTGGAAAGAAGGTAGGGAGATGGATAGCCTGATTGAGGGTTACGTCAGATACCACCTTAGGCATGAATGAGGGGTTGGGCTCTAAGAGACACCCTGTCTGCATGGAATATAATGAAAGGTTCAATAGCCATGAGGGCCTGCAGCTCTAAAACCCTCCTGGCTGAGGCTATGGCCAGCCAAGAAGGCAGTCTTCCAAGAGAGGTGCTTCATTTCTGCAGAAGCAGCTGGTTCAAAAGGAGGTAAAGTAAATTTCTCAAGTACATAGTTCAGGTCCCACGCAGGAGTGGGTTGTCTTCTAGGTGGTCTGATGTGCGACACCCCTCTAAGAAACTGTTTTAATAGGGGGTGGGAGAACAAAGGCTGTTCCGCGGAGAAATGAGCAGAGATGACTGAGGCATGAATTTTGATGGAAGAGTATGATGATCCTTTTTGCACAAGCTCCACTAGGTAATCTAAAACCAAGGTGAAAGTGGCATGGGAGCTGCTTGTACCCGTAGCTTGGCACCATGCAGTAAATCTTCCATTTTGCGGAGTAGGATCTCCGGGTGCTGGGTCTCCTGCCCTCCTTAATAATGTCCAGAACCTGCTTGCTCAAAGGTGGTCCGATATCCACCTCTGGGGTATAAGCCAAGCAGACAGGCTGAGTGTTTTGAAGATTTGGATACAGTACTGACCCTTTTTCTCGGGTTAACAGTTTTTATGTGAGAGGCAGGCTCATGGTAGCTCCTTGGTCAGGCTGAAGAACAAGGGGTACCAGCATTGCCTCGGCCAGTTCAGGCCAATGAGAACAGCTCTTGACCCTTCCTCCCTGATCTTTAGAAGAACCCTGGGAATCATTAGCAATGGAAGGAATGCATACACAAACACATTGCTCCAGTGGAAGGAGAAAGCATCCACCTTCCAAGCTCGTGGGTGGAACTCCGTAGTGCAGAACCTGGTCACTTGTTTGCTTTGCATGAATGCAAAGAGGTCTACCCCCAACGACAAGTGATTGTGAGGAGGGTTTCCTTTTGTAGCTGCCATTCGTGGGCGTCCAGTACACTTCCGCTAAGATGGTCTGCTAGGGTGTTGTGCTCTCCTGGGATGTACTGGGCTATCAGATGTAGACCTAGCAAAGAGACTGTCTGCCAGACAAGCATGGCTAGATGACAAAGGGGTAGGAGTGAGTTCCCCCCTGCTTGTTGATGTACCACATGACTGTGGCGTTGTCTGTCTTGATCAAGAGCACTCCTGGTCTGAGGTAGGCCTTGAAAGCTGTTTATAGGCCTGTGCACCACCATCATTTCCTTCAGGTTGATGTGGAGGGCTAGATCCCTCTGATCCCAGGTGCCCTGGGTGCACATGTCCACTACGTGAGTCCCCCCCAGGCCATGTCTGAGGCATCTGTGGTGATGGTCTGGCCTTGGGGAAGGATGATGAATGGTCGACCCTTGTTCAGGGTACATACTTCTGCCCACCATAGGAGTTCCTCCTCACGCAGGGAAATCAGAGGAAGCTGCAGCTCCAGTGACTGAGAACATTGGCACCAAAGGTTTCTTAGGTATCACTGTGTCTTCCTCATGTGTAGCCTGGTCAAGAGCACCAACAGGATGCCATGTACCGTAGTGCTTGCAGGAACTTCCTGGCTCTGAAGTGTGTCCTGTCAACTAACTGGGAAAAGTAGAGGGGGAGAAAGCTCTGCTTTTCTGGAGAGAGGAAGGCTCTTTGGTTGGTTGTGCCCAGGAGAGCTCCCAAGAAGGTTATCCATCTTGTGGGGCTGAACTGGGATTTTTCCTTGTTGATGGTAAATCCCAAAGAGGTTAGAAGGGCTTGAACAAAAGTGAATGATCCTGCAGGAGTTTTTCCCTGCTGTCCGCCTGGATGAGGCAGTCATCTAGATAGGGGTAAATCTATGTTCTTCTGTCTGCAAAAGGCAATGACAAGAGCCATGCATTTGGTGTAGACTCTGGGAGAAGTAGATAAGCCAAAGGGCAGCACAGAGAATTGAAAGTGCTCTGAGCCTGCTCTGAAGCATAGCAAACTCCTGCAGGATTCCCTTATGGGGATATGGGGTATGGAGGTAGGCATCTTTTAAATCTCGGGTCACTAGCCAAGCATTTGGTGTTAGCATTGGCAAGAGCTTCTGGAGTGTTAGCATCTTGAATTTTGGCACAAGGAGGGACAGGTTTAATGTGGACAGGTCTAGACAGGGCACCAAAGTGCCCTCTTTTCTGGGTACTAGGATCAACCTTGAATAAAATCTTTTTCCCGCTTGTTCCTCTGGTACTGGCTCCACTGCCCCAGAGGGCCTATGTGTCCCTTTCTTTGCGCAGTCTTGGTTTGGGCAGAAAAGGACCAGTGTTTGGTGGGAAATTTCCTACTAAATCTTGGGGGTTGTACCTGAAGGTAGTCTGTCTGCGTGGACTTCGCCTTATCCTCCATCTTTTTGATCACCTCCTCAGCTTTAGGGCTGAACAACTGTTCCCTATCCAAGGGGGCGTCCAGAAGTTTTGATTTTATGCGATCAGGCAAAGGTTGCTCTCTCAACCATGCATGTCTCCTGATGACTGATCCAGAAACAGCAGCCCTGCTAGAGGCTTCTAGAGCATCAAATCCACAATGCAGGGAATGTTTTGCCAATTAAGAGCTGGACTGCATCAGATCTCCTAGTTCTCTAGTTGTAGGATTGTCTGGTAAGGAGGAAATTTTCTGCTTTAATAAATCCAGAATGTTCTGTTGAAATTTTAGCATGTGGAATTGGCAGTTGAGGGCTCTAATGGCGAGGGTAACTGAAGTGTATATTTTTTGTCCCATCGGTCCAAGACCCTGCTCTACTTGTCAGAGGGTATTGGTTTTTTGGAGGAACTGGACCTAGCCCCCCTTGGGTCCCTGAGCGATGACCTCTAGGTCTGCTGCAGGGTTCTTAAATACTTATGGGTATCAGGCACCCTGTAATATCCATCAGGCTTTCTGGATGTAGGAGGGAGGGCATCAGGTGTGAGGCCAGACTCCAGGAACACATCCTCCACCACATCCAGAATGGGAGGGATGGCCAAGGGTTTGTGCTGTGGTAAATCCTGGAACTGTCAATCTTTTCTTCGACTGGGGGTAGTCCTGAGCTTCCCAATGGAAATGCTCCCCAAGGGTATTTAAGGTCTCCCCAAAAAGAGAGGCCTTCAGGAGGGGATGCAGAAGGAATGGATTCCTCAGCATCAGAATCCTCGAAGGCTGTCAGGTGCTGTTGGTTAGTGTCTGAATCCAGAAATTCTAAGTCCTCAGACTCAGGTTCTGAAAGCACCTCTAGGGAATGGTCCCCTTTTTCGCTTGGCTGGAGAAGGCTGAGCAGATTGCTTCCCTCTGATGACCGTGATCAAGTCCTCAGCCATCCTGAGTAACTGCTGTGACTGAGCAGGTTGGGTGGTAAGTAGTGGTTGACTGAGCATACAGGAATGAGTTTTTCTAGGAGTGGCCTTGCTTTTAGGCCTCAGAGATTCAATGGCCCTGGGTGCGGTTTTGGCTAGTGGCGTAGCCATTGCTTTTTGTCTGGCGGTCATCTGAAAGGCCTCCTTGGAAGCTGGTGCCTGCAAAGCGGCTCTGGACCAAACCGTGGGGCTGACTACCAACAATTCGGAATGAGAAGCCTGATCCGGCGGCATCCCGGACTCCAAAAGGGTCTCAGTAGAGGCCTGCAGTGGCTGTACAGCTGTCAAAGGCTGCATAGGCACCTCACTGAGTTACGCTGAGCTAGTGGATGGTAGGCTGGTTGACTGCAGGTTTGTGTCGTCTGTGGGCCTAACCTTGTGTGGTCCATCCCTTTCCTTCTCTTTTTTTAGGGATTTCCACTGTAGACAGACCGAAGACACCATTTTGTGCTGGTAACTAATTTCCCTGAAATGCCTCGCTACAAATTCAGCTCTTCTATTGACAGTCTTAGCATTAAATAAAGCACAGAACAGACATCCAGGGATGTCATGGTCTGGGTCTAAACAAGTCACACACAGATTATGGAAGTCTCAGTGTGGTATTTGTTTTCCACAGTGGGGACAATTATTTACTTTTTCAGACATCGGTTAAGTGCAAGAAAAAGATCCCCAATGAGGCAATTAGCTTTAGTAGTTTTTCTTCCTCACTCTGGCAACAGCCGACCGATGCACTCGCAAACTGCTTCTGATTCGGGCTCCACAGAAAGAAAGACTGATGTAATGCTGTCGGCTGCCTCTCTTTATAGCCCTGACGACCTGACGTCAATCTCAGGCGACCTTGCAAAGACGTAGGAGGGATACTCTTTACTCTGGTATTCGGGCCGGCTGAGGGCTACCCAGCAGGGATAACTGCCAAAGGTGAAAAACTAAGAACATCCTCGAATAGTTCCCTGAGCCAAAAGGCCCAGAAGTACCTCTGGAAAAAAAGGGCATTTGCTCCTGAGTAGGCTGAGGAATGCCCGGGGGGGGGGGGGATTCCCAGACCATGAAATACCCCTGGAAAATAACAGAAGGGACCTAGGAGTCTCGAGTGATCTGTAACCAAATAGGAAGGGACAGGGAAATATGGAGAGAGACGACAGAGGAATGTGACTGGAAAGAGTAAGGCAAGGACAGAAAGACAGCACCTATTTTGTCAGGAAAAGGAGGCTTCTGAGCTGAAGAAGCTTGGTTATCCTTAGCAGGAGGAGCCCTTCTACCACCCTTCTTACCTTTAGGAGGAAGACAAGACTAAGGACAAAGGCGGGTTTGTTAGGGTAATTCCTTTGAAACTTAGGAACAGGTGAAACAAAAATAGATTTCAACTCTTGTAAAGCTTTACCCTTTTCCTGGAGGGACTTAACTCAGCATCACCAAATAAATGTTTATTGTCCAGAGGAGCATCACAAGGAAAAGTTGAAGCTAGAGCCAGGAATACCTCCTCAACACAGAGCCAAAAGCACCAGCCCTAGATGAAGCATTAGCTGCATTTAATGGAATGGCATGCAACTTGAGATGAAGTCCCTAACAAAGAAAGGGAAGAAGTCTTCCCCCTCAGAGTCAGGAAGGTCAGAAATAACTCGTCATATGGGTCTGATCGTTAACAGCTCTAAAAGCTAGAGTACCAGAAGTATAAACTTTCTTACCCATCCTCTCTATGATTCTGCTGTCTTTATCAGCGGGAAGCAGCTTTGTAGAAGATAAAAACTTTGATGGCTTGTTACCGGCAATTGATACCACAAAGGGATCAATCAGCAGAGGGACACTTATAAAGAAACTTATCAGGCACTTTATAAAACCCATCAGTTTGTTTAGGAGCAGGGGGCGTGGAATCAAAAGCCTGAGAAGCAGTGGAAACAGCATCCAACAAGGCAGCAAGAAAGTACAGTTGTGTACACCTACCATAAATGTAGATGTTCGAGTGTCTTCACTGTTGCAGTCATAACTGTAGGGTGCTCCTGCCGGCAGGCAGCCCGAGGTCGGCCAGAATCCCAAAGTCTGGGTCCGGTGTCGGCTGTATAAGCTAGTATCCTGACGTCAGTACGCCTTGGTACATAGCCCTCAGCCGACGCCATCTTCTCCAGCCTTTCTTGCCCTAGATGTCAGAAGTCCCCAACAAATCAAAAATGAATCCAACAAGGAAACACAAATACACCACAAATAAGAGAAAAAGAGGGGATAGGAGGGAGGGAACGACTGCAACAGTGAAGACACTAACATCTACATTTATGGTAGGTGTACACAACTGTACTATGTTCTTCGTGTTTCACTGTTGCAGTCATAACTGTAGGGTGGAATCCCAAAGCAGTGTAGAGGGGAGGAGGCTTTAGATAGAAGAAGGGGAGGCAAGAATACCCTGCAAGACAGCAGAGGCAAAGCCTGCCCTAGACTTAGAAAACAAGGGGAGATTGTAGCGCTTGGAAAAAGTATGCACAGAACTCCAAGTGGCAGCTTCCAAGATATCCTTGGTAGGGACTCCTCTGAGGAAAGCTGTAGAAGTAGCAGCTGCTCTAGTAGAATGACTTCTAATGGTCCCTGGAAACTGTTTCCCATGATGAGTGTAACAAAATCTGATTCCATAAGCAATCCATTTGGAAATAGTTTGTTTAGAAATAGGTTTTCCAAGAGAACTGGCGGCAAAGGAAACAAACAATTGGTTAGACTTTCTGAAATCTTTAGTCTTGTCCAAGTAAAATCAGAACTGTCTGTGCACATCCAATGAATGCAAAATCCTTTCCCTTTATTTTGAGGATTTGGAAAGAAAGTAGGAAGGTGAATTGTCTGATTTAAAGCCACTTTGAAATCACCTTAGGCATGAAAGTAGGATTGGTCCTCAAGGATACTCTGTCCTGATGGAAAATAAGGTATGGTTCCACAGCCATGAGAGCTTGCAACTCTGAGACCCTTCTGGCAGAGGTCAATGCTAACAAAAGAACAGTCTTCCAGGATAGAAACTTAATATCTGAAGATGCAGCAGGCTCAAAAGGAGGCAAAGTAAGTTTTTCTAAAACATAATTAAGATCCCAGGCAGGGACAGGAGGGGTCCTTGGAGGCCGCAAATTTTTAGCCCCTCTCAAGAACTGCTTCACCAAAGGATGAGAAAAAACAGGAGGATCAGAACTGTAATGCGCAGAGATAGCAGAAGCATGCATCTTAATGGAAGAAAAGGAAAGTCCTTTAGATAAAAGTTCCAAAAGGTAAAGCAAAATAGAGGAGAGATCAGGAACCTGAGGATCAGAGCCTCGGTCCTGCATCCAAATAGAAAACCTCTTCCATTTAGAGGCATAGGATTTTCTAGTGCTAGGCCGTCTAGCTTCCCAAAGAACATCCAAAACTTGTTTGGGAAGACTAGAGGAAATCAAATTCCTTTGAAGAGCCAAGCTGCCAGGCAAAGGGTCTTGAGATTGTAATGTAGTAACTGACCCTGATGCTGGGACAGAAGCGAAGGGTTCAGTGGGAGAATCCAAGGAGGCCCCGAGAACAGGAGCTTTAAGGTTGGATACCAAAACTGTCGAGGCCAATTTGGAGCAATCAAGATGAGGAACTTGGGCTTGTCCTGTTTTATCTTCAGTAGTACCCGAGGCAGTAGAGGAAGAGGAGGGAAGGCATATGCTGAAAGGCTTCTCCAGCTGAAGGACAGGGCATCCACTCTCCATGCTGTTTTGTGGAAGGACCTGGTGCAAAAGCGAGGCAGCTGATGATTGAGATGGGATGCAAGCAGATCTATCTGGGGACATCCCCAAACTGCAGTAATCCTGTTGAACAAGTTGGTGTCTAGCATCCATTCGTGAGGATCTGTAATGTTTCTGCTCAGGCTGTCTGCTAAGAGATTCTGTTTCCCTGGAATGAATTGAGCCTGGAGATGCAGATTCAAATTTAGAGCTGTGCCCCATAAGCCCATAGCTAGTCTGCAAAGGGGGTATGAATGAGAACCCCCCTGCTTGTTGATGTACCACATGACCGTGGTGTTGTCTGTGTGAATTAGCAGAGGCCCTGGTTGTAAAAGGTTTTTGAAGGCTAAAAGGGCATTTTGAACTGCCAACATTTCCTTCAGATTGATGTGCCAGTGAAGATGGTCCTTTGTCCAGGTTCCCTGCTGGCAATTGTCTAGAAAGTGTGCTCCCCAAGCATAATCCGAGGCGTTCGTGGTTAGGATTTGAGTAGGTTGAGGGAGACAAAAAGGTTTTCCTTCGTTTAAAGTGCAAGCCCTGGACCACCAGAGGAACTCCTTCTGGAGGCAGGGGATCAGAGGAATCAGAATATCCAGATCGTGGTAATGCTGTGACCAAACACTTTTCAGATACCATTGAAGCTTTCTCATGTGAAGCCTTGCGTTTGGAATCAACAGAATGCAGGAAGCCATGTAGCCCAGAGCCTGCAGGAATTTCCTTGCAGTGAGCTGAGATAGAGTTGCCAAGGTGTTGAAAGTAGAAGCCAGCTGAGTTTGTTTTTCTGGAGTGAGGAAGGCCCTTTGTAAGGTTGTATTTAAGAGGGCTCCCAAGAATACCATTTGTTGAGAAGGGATCAAATGTGACTTTTATGTTCACTGAGAATCCCAGTAGGAGGAGAAGACGTTGAACAAAGTCCAGATGTTGAAGCAGAAGATCTTTGCTGTCTGCCTGAATAAGGCAGTCGTCCAAATAGGGGTAAATCTGGATCACCTGAAGTCTGCAGTAAGCCACTACTGGTGCCAGGCACTTGGTGAAGACTCAGGCTTAGTAGATAAACCAAAGGGCAGAACAGAGAATTGAAAGTGCCTCGAACCTGCCTTGAATCTGAGGAATTTCCTGCGTTCTTGTCTGATAGGGATATGCAAATAGGCTTCCTTCAAGTCCAATGTCACCATCCAGGCGTCCTGAGAGAGCATTGGAATTAGCTGTTGCAGAGTAAGCATCTTGAACTTTGGAATTTCCAAAAAGGTGTTTAACACAGAAAGGTCCAGAATAGGTCTCCATGAGTTTTGTTTTCTGGGAACCAGAAACAGCCTTGAATAAAACCCTTTTCCCATTTCCGAGAGTGGAACAGGCTCTATGGCTCTCATAGCCAGAAGAGCATCCACTTGAGTTAAAGCCTCTGACCATTGAAGTTTTGGCAGATCTGGCCAACCGTGAGTCCTTGGCAAAGTGTGAAAGTGGAACTTGTAACCTTTTAAAATCACGTCCAATACCCATCTGTCCTGGGTAACATGAGTCCAATTTCTGTAAAAAAGAGACAGTTTTCCTCCGAGAGGGGCGTCCAGGTGAAGGGGTCCTGAAGCCCAACCGAGAGAGTCATTGAGTTTGCTTTCTTTGAGATTGGGATCTGTCTTCTCCCCTTCTAGGTGAAGAAGCAGTCCATTGTCTAGATCTGTAAGAGGTCTGGCCTTGACCACGACCTCTGAGCGCCTATATCTTCCCCTTTGAGGCCTGTCAGACGTGGGAAAGGACCAATTTTTAGAGGGCCAATTCCTGGAAAATCTAGGAGGCTGAACTTGCAAGAAATCATTTACAGTCTGCATGGATTTTGCCTTTTCTTCCATCTTTTTAATAACTTCCTCAGCCTTAGAACCAAAAAGAACATCTTGTTGAACAGGGCATCTAATAACTTAGCCTTAACCTGTTCAGGTAAACTTTGTTCAAGCCAGGCATGTCTCCTAATCACAGTACCAGAGGCAGCAGCCCTGCAAGAAGCATCCAAAGCATCAAAACCACAATGTAAGCTATGCTTGTTAACCTGTTCAGTAGCATGCAAAACATCCTGAAGTTCCTTATCCTCTGCACAAGCAGGAAGGGAAGCAAGCTTTTGCTTTAAAACAGACAAAAGAAATTGCTGATATGTAAACATATGAAACTGGCAATTTAAAACCCTTACAGACAGGGTAGCAGAAGTATATACCTTTTTTACCCCACCTGTCTAAAGCACGAGAATCCTTCTCAGAGGGAATAGGATTTTTAGAAGTAGCAACCTTAGCAGCCTTAGAACCCTGAGAAATAGTTTCAGGATCTGCAGAAGGGTTTTAAATAAAAATAAATGAGAGTCAGGAACCCTATCAGGCTTAGAAGGAGCAGGAGGCATGGAATCAGGATTCAAATTAGCCTCAGAAAAAGCATCATCTACAATGTCCAAGACAGGAGGGATAGCTAAAGGCCTATGCTGAGGAAGAAGAAGAAATTCTCTAAGCCTCTTTTTGGAAGCAGAATATTCCTGTCCTTCCCAATGAAAATGTTCCCTCATCTCATGCAAGGTTTCTCCAAAAGAAAAATCCTCAGGCGGAGAGGCCGAGGGCAAAGAATCCTCAGCATCCGAATCCTCATAAGGGGGAAAGGACTAGTCCTGATCAGAGGAAGAAACAGAAGATACAGAAGCCTGGTCAGAGGAATCCAGAGTAACATCCTGTCGAGGCCTTTTCTCAGGAGGGGGGTGAGAACCCCTAATCATTGTAAGCAAATCTTCAGCCATCCTCAATAATTGTTTTGCGCCTTGGGAGTGGATTCAGAAGCAGCTTGAGCTGAAACTTTAGACTTAGTAGGAGTCTTTGTCTTTGCCTTTGAAATAGTGATATGAGTAGGCCTGAAAACCCCCTCAGAAGCCGGTACCTGCACAGCGGTTCCGGACCCATCTGAAGGAGCGACGTCCGAAGGTCCTGCAGCAGTTAAAATAGTGGGCCTTGATGGCTCCCCATGGGAGTCCGTGTCGCCATCGGTTCAGAAGTGGCGGACGACAGGGGCTGCAAAGCGCCTCACTGACGACAGCCGAACCGGACGCTGGCTCCAGCTGCAACGAGTCCTGTTTGGACCTCGGAGGCCTGTCTTTGTCTTTGCTTCTTTTGAACTCCGTAGTGTCCGGCGACATTCTGTAATTGAAGCGCCTGCCAAAATAATTTAAAGCCCAATCGTACTCCGCGCTTGATAGTACGAGAGTTGAACCTGGCACAGAACCGACAACAAGAAACGCCATGGTCAGGGCCTAAGCAAGGTAGACAGTAAGAGTGGAAATCTTTATGAGGTATTTGTTTCCCACACGCTATACAACGCTATACAATTATTAACTTTTTCTGACATCGGAGGAACAAGAAAAAGATTCCCCAACGGGGTACTTAGCTTTGAGAAGAGAAGTAAGAACTTCGGACCGACAACAACCAAATACGCTGTTCGAAAATCGCCAACCAAAGTTTTGCGAGCTGCTTTCCACCGCACGGCAAGAAAGACTGGAGAAGATGGCGTCGGCTGAGGGCTATGTACCAAGGCATACTGACGTCAGGATACTAGCTTATACAGCCGACGCCGGACCCAGACTTTGGGATTCTGGCCGACCTCGGGCTGCCTGCCGGCAGGAGCACCCTACAGTTATGACTGCAACAGTGAAACACGAAGAACATCTGGAGGAACAGAAGGCCTAGCAAACTCCATCTGCACCAGCTCATAGTACCTCTTCTGAACAGACACCTGAGCACAATCCCATTTGGAAAATTCCATTACTTTGGAAACTGTGTCAACAAGGGCAATCTCCTCAAAAGTACAGTCAGGACTAATAGACTCCTCTTCTTCAGAACCATAATCTAAGGGAAAATAAATCTGGGAAGAATAGGTTAGAGTCCTCATCAGAATCTTCATCCTCAGAGGAATCTTGCTCCCCAGGCCTCTTAAAGAGGAGTAGAAGACAAAGGCACAACAAGAACTAAAACCTCCTGAGGGTGCTTCAAAGCCATAAAGGCATTAAACAAACCCTAAGTTAAGTTTTGCCATTTACTCTAGGGTCTTTAGGGGCAGAAGAAATATGCTTGGTTTTCTGCTTCTTTTTTAAGGGGACATCAGCCTTATAGATCTTGGGAGGCTCTGACCCCTGATGACACTTCGTAAGTGTAGTTGGAATTTCTTCCCTCACTAAAAGTTGAGAAAAACCCTAGGCCCTTCGGATATAATCGGTTGCAGTTCCCCTGTACATCCAACATGGATGTCTGCAAGGCCTCCATGGATGTGTAGGAAGCCAGATCCATGCCGGCCTCCAAAGCAGGCATTGCAGAGGAATCCAACAAAGAGATGGTCATCCATGCCTTCACTAGCCTCAAGAGAGAGACGTTTGGCAGAGGTGGCACAGCAGAAGACTCAGGCGTAGCTTTCTTGGCCTTCTTCACAGATGGCTGTCCCTCAGGCCGAGAAGGTCCTTCCATAGCATCTTTAGCAAAAACTTTAAGACATTGGTTCTCCAAACAAATAGATGACTACACAATGTCTTTGGTACAAAAGCCTGACAAACAGCACAAGACATATTGTCGTGAGAAGCACCTAAGCAAAACAAATACTGCTCATGATGGTCTTTACGGGGAAATCTGTCTCCCACACTGGCATTTCCCCTTTCTGGATGACATGAAACCAACAACCCCACAAAGTCTAAGAAAACAAAAACCCCAAGGGGGACTCATCTGAATCGGCAAGGTAACCATCAGATGAACAAGCAATCAGACCAACGATCGAAGATGGCGTTCGGACTGGCGGTAAAGTAGTTCTGAGGATGGCATGTCTGGACATCACCTTTATGCCCTATGCCGTGTGTTAGGAGCATTTGTGTTCATAGGTTCATACTAGGCTATCTGCCCAAGGGCATTTATAAGCCTAGCCCATAGTTATGTGGCTTTCGTCACCCCTTTAGTTTGAATAAAAACTATGCCTATCATTTTGCTGTGCCTCTGTCAAGCAGTGACACTGAAGTAATCCCTGGGGTATATCTGCAATCTCCCATCCATTGGTCAAGATTCCTCTTGAACAAGGCCAGAGAGGTGCTCTGCCTCACATGTACCGGGATTTTGTTCCACAGCATAGGGAGTCTCTGGGTGATGAATCTGTCCCTCCAGCACGTTCTATTTATAACCGTGTTAAGGTTTAAGTCTCCGCCGCCCTTGTGGTTCTGAGGGATCTAGATTTTTTGAGGTGAAGCATATTCATCAAATCTGGGTTTGACATGGCCTTATATGTCAGGCACAGGTCACCTCTGAGCAAGCGGTATGAGACTGAATAGAGCTGGAGTTCTTTCAGTCGAGCAGCATAAGACATATTTTTGAGACCCTTTATCCTTTTGGTGAGGAACTTTTGGGGCCTTTCAAGCTGCAGCAGGTGTCTGGTCAGATACATTCGAACGGGCATTGTACTCAATCATAGGTCTAATAAGTGATGAGTACAGGGGGACGATGATCTCCCTTGATCTAGATGTGAATCCCTTCATGATCAGGTGGGTGATATAGAAGGTTTTCCTAACTACTTTAGCAACATGAGTGTCAAACGAAGGCTACTGTCAACCTGGGTCCCCAGATCTCTGATGACTTTTCTGTGCTCAGTGGATTGCCACCTATATGGTAGCTAGGGTAACCTTGTTTTTCCCAAGGGTATGACTATGCATTTTTGGCGTTTAACTTCAGGCCATGGCACTGGCACCAGTTATCCGTTTCTGTGAGGCCCTTCTGGAGGATATCTGTGTCAGATGTGTTTTCGACTATGGCCAGTTTGCAGTCATCTGCAAACTTTGTCAGCCATAACCCTCCTGTGTTTGCTTGTACTTCAGAAAAGTAGATGCCGAACAAGAGTGGACCCAGGACTGAGCCCTGTGGGACACCACTTGTGACAGGCTTTGAGTCTGACATGGCTCCAGCAACTCTGACCCTGTGGGTTCTGTCACTTAGCCAGTTTGCAACCCATCTTGTGATGTATGGGTTTACATTCAAGCTGATGAGTTTTTCGATGATACCTGAGTGGGGTATTGTGTCAAGGCCTTTGCCAGGTCGAGGTAGGCTGTATGGACTGCCTTTCCTCATCAATGGCCTTGGTGACTGTCTCGAAAAAGTCAACCAAGTTTAAGAGGCAGGATCTGCCTTTGACAAAGCCAAACTGAGTTGGATCCAAAGTCTGCAAGTTCCTATGTCTTTATTTATGAGTTCCATTATGATCCTCTCCATGGCTTTGCAGATAAGGCTTGTCAAGCTAATGGGGTGGTAATTTCCAGGGTCTGTGGAGGCACCCTTATGAAGTGGGACCACAGTCGCCGCGGCGCCACTCCTTGGGTACGTATCCTGAGGTGAGGCTAAGATTAAACAGCTGTCCTAACTGTGGGTTTAATTCCTCGTTGAGTTCATGAAGCACACAGCCGGGACACCATCTGGTCCCATGGATGCTGTGTTTTTGCCTTAGTGAGGGCAGTTCTCACCTGGGCGTTGGAGATGTTTGGGGGCTACAATCCTCTGGAATAGATCTCTCTCCTTTGGGGAGGGGAGAAGTTTGCACTGAACCTGTCAGCCAGTATGTTGGCAATGTGTGTAGGTTCAGTAATTTTCACATCATTTTGAACTAATTCTGAGCATATCTGGGAGTTTCCTCCTAGGTTTCTAACATAGCTAAAGAAGGCCTTATGATTCTCTTTAGAGTCCTTGGCAATTTTTCTCTCAAAATTTGCCTTGGATGATTTTATGAGAGCTCTTAGTTTTTTACTTATAATGATCAAAGGTGTCTTACCTTTCAAGGATTTTGCTCTATCTTGTAGTAGCTTCCTCCTTTGTTGTAGAGCTTGTTTATGGCTGGGGTCCACCAGACTGGACGCTTGCCTTTGGTACAGAGAGTCTTAGTTTTGTTTGGGATTGCCTGATCCATGCAGTCCTGTAGGTGCTGGTAGAAGGCATTTGTAAGTGATTCAGCGGTTTGAGTAATGTTTACCACTGGCTCAGGGGCCTTAAAGGAGACCACACTAGTTTTTAGAAGTGTGAAATCGGCTTTTGAGAAGTTTTTCACTGTGGTCTTTTTGTTTCAGGTGGGGCGGGATGAGGACCTCCAGCGAGATTAGTTTATGATCTGATCTCACCAGTGAGGGGTATACTTCGTGTTGAACATTTTGATCCCATGTTCGTGATGATGAGATCAAGTATGTTTTCTCCTCTTGTGGGATGATAACTAGTTGTTCCATGGCATTTGAGTTTATGAACTCCAGGAATCTTTGGGTTAGAGTGTTCGGGCTTGAGTAGTGTTCCCAGTCTATATTAGGGTAGTTGAAGTCACCTAGTATGATGGTGTTTGGAGATACATTTATCCCTCCAATGTTTTAAGGAAGGCCATGTGAGGTTCCTGAGTTTGAGAGGGTGGCCTGTAACATGCTACAAATTGCAGAGCAGTCTTGCCTATGGTTAATTGCACCTGGATGGTCTCCGATGCATCGTGCGTTGCCACCAACCTTGAGGTGTGGGTGTCCTTTATGAATATGGACACCCCTCCTTTCTTGGTGTTGTCCGGATTTTGGGGCGAACGCATGATATGAGGTGAAACCTGTTAGTGCTGGGGTGCTCTCAGGAGCCTTGAACCAGGTTTCTGTCACAGCAGAGACATCGATGTTCTCCATATTGAGAAGGGCCTCGAAAGTGCGTGCATCTTGAGATTGAGACTTCTGGCATTGACCAGCATTACCCTTAGTTTTTTCCCTTTTGGGTGTTCTAGGGTGGTAGTTTTAGAATTTGAGCCTTGCCTAAAAAGGGCACTATGGGGTGGCAAGAGCCTTTGCCAATATCCGGAAGCCCAGGGTGACAGGTGCAAGCCGCCCTCAAGCAGCGTGGCTTGTCCAGCATGTCATCCCAGGCAGACAGACATTGTATCCCTTTGAATGACACCAGAATTTAAGCCAATTATTAAAGCTGATCATCTTATCACTGTATTGTGGCATCATTCTAGGTGAAGGTAGGATACTGCTCAAGGTCAGGGTCATACCTGCCTGGGCTACATAATCAGAGAGCTCCTCGATGTCCCTTTTCATGTAGTCCAAGGAGGTACGCCTCAGGTCGCTGACACCAGCGTGGACAATGACTGAGTCGTACTTGTACCTGCTGTTGAGAGACCTGAGTGCTTGCTATGTGGCGGATTCTAGCCCACAGGCAGCTTACTGTGACCTTCTCTTTACTCAGTCTGGTGAGCGGACGCCAGTGTGTCTGACTATGGAATCACCAATGACAAGTGTGTCTGGCATTTTGTTTGGCCTTAAGGGCTGTGACTGTTTGACACTCTGACTATGTGGTCTATGTGTTGCATGTGTTGGGTCGTGAGGTGGTAGTTGTTTGGGTGTCTGCTTTGGTGGCCTCTGCTGTTTTGGTAACTTTTGATCAGAGCCTCAGTATGTCTTTGTGTGAGTATGTGTATGATTTGAAGTTGTGATGGTACCATGTGTGACTAGGTATGTATTGTGTGTGGTTACCTTCTCCTCCTGTCTGGTCTTGCCAGTCCTATGTTGAGAGAGCTCAGCCTCCAGTTTGGCCGTATAGTTGCATCTCTCGCATGTATTTGTGTTTTGTGGGAGAAGGAGAGGATTGTCTGTGTACATGAGGCAGTTGTAACATTGCCTCAATATTCCCAGGTTCACCAGTTGAGCTGGAGAGGACACTAGCAACTGATCCCTCGACATACTAGAAGTAGTAGATAAAGAGACTTTCAAAGGACTCCGGGGGAAGTGGGTTTTAGGCTGGTGGGGTACTATCTATAATAAGAGTGCTTTATCAAGGTGCAACGGTGTACCCATTACAACCTAAAGACTTTGGTACACTGGCCAGATGTCACGCTACCCTTGGCAGGGGCACCCTACTGAAAAGAATACTTCAACAGTGATATGGAGGGACATCATCAAGACATGCAGAATAATGCTCAGGAGGAAGAGTGATGTTTAAGGGAAGGCAAGAACTGAGCGATTTATGTAATGTTGGCCTGAAAGATATTTGTTACAAAGAATTACGCAACGACCCCCCCCCCCAAATTAATATTCCAAAAAGTACAGTTGTGTACACTTACCATAAATGTAGATGTTCAAGTGTATTCACTGTTGCAGTCATTACATTTGGGTAGATTCCCAAAGCTATGGTTGGGAGGAGGAGTTTATACAGCATTAGGGCCAGTTATAAGGCCCTGCAAGGCAGCAGTGGCAAAGCCAGCTCTGGATTTAGAGAAAATTGGTAAATGATAGTGCATGGTGAAAGTATGTACAGAACTCCAGGTAGCAGCTTCTAGGATATCCCTGGTAGGAACACCTCTGATAAAGGCTGCAGAAGTAGATGCAGCCCTGGTGGGGTGAGATCTGATCCCCTGGGGGATAGGTTTTCCATGGTGCTTATAGCAGAAATGAATGCAATGGCTTATCCATTTAGAAATGGTTTGTTTTGAAATAGCCTTCCCCCTCTACCCCTGCAGCAAATGCTACCAGCAGTTGTTCAGATTTTCTTCCAGATTTAGTCCTGTCCAAATAGAATCTTAGTTGTCTGTGTACATCCAAGGAATGCAGAATCCATTCCCCTTTGGTTTTGTGGATTGGGGAAGAAGGTTGGCAAATGAATAGACTGATCAAGAGCCACAATTGAAACCACCTTGGGCATGAAGGATGGATTGGGCCTGAGAGATACCATGTCCGCATGAAGGATGATGAAAGGCTCCACTGCCATAAGGGCCTGTAATTCAGAGATCCTTCTAGCTGAAGTGATTGCTAAAAGGAAGGCTGCTTTCCAAGAAAGAAATTTTAAGTCTGCAGTAGCAGCTGGCTCGAAAAGAGGTAGAGTGAGTTTCTCCAAAACAAAGTTAAGGTCCCAGACAGGGGTAGGAGCTCTCCTGGGTGGTCTCAAGTTTTTTGCCCCCCTGAGATACTGCTTGAGCAGACGATGAGAGAAGAGGGGTGGTTCTGTGTTATAGTGAGCTGAAATAGCCGAGGCGTGGATTTTAATGGAGGAAAAAGACAGGCCCTTGTGAATCATCTCAGTTAAGCATTGCGAAATCCGAGGTAAATTGGGTGCTGCTGTGCTCATTTCTAAAGATTGGTTCCAGGCACAGAATTTTTTCTATTTGTCAGCATAAGATTTTCTAGTACTAGGTCTCCTTGCCTCCAAGATGACATCCATCACAGGTTTGCTGAGGGATGATAAGGGTGAATTTAAGTGATTACCCAGGCTGTGTTGGAAGCTGAGGGTGCAGAATCTGGTTCTCCTGCTGAGACAGCAAGGAAGGGGTCTGAGGCAGGTGCCATGGAGATATTTGCGACACACTGCACAGGAGGGGGTACCAGTGTTGGTGCGGCCAGTCTGGAGCAATCAAAATCATCCTTGGTATGTTCCGTTTGACTTTTAGTAGAACTTTGGAGAGCAGAGGCAGAGGGGGAAAGGCTGAGACTGATAGGTTTTTCCAGCTGAAGGACAGAGCATCCACTTTCCAGGCTTGTTTGTAGGGAGTCCTTGTGCAAAACCTGTCCAACTGGTAGTTCTGGGGGGAGGCAAATAGATCTATGTCTGGGCTCCCCCATTCTCTTGTCAACATGTTGAAAATCCGTGGATCCAGTTTCCAACATGCTGAAAATCCATGGATCCAGTTTCCACTCGTGTGGGTCCATGAGGTTTCTGCTTAGTCTGTCTGCCAGTGTATTCAATTTTCCTGGCAGGAATTGAGCTTGTAGATGCACTTGGTAGCTCAAGGCTGTGTTCCACAATGCCATGGCTAGTCTGCAGAGGGGGTAGGAATGTGTACCCCCCTGCTTGTTTATGTACCACATAACTGGGGTGTTGTCCGTCTTTACCATTAGTTGTCCTGGAAGAATGTAGTCCTTGAAGGCTGTCAGAGCATTCTGTACAGCTAACATTTCTTTTTGATTGATATGCAGGTGCATTTGATTTGGGTTCCATTTGCCCTGAATGCACTTCCCTGCCAGGTGAGCCCCCCCCATGCATAGTCTGATGCATCTGTAGTTATTCTGGGGGGCAGGGGGTAGTGTGAATGGTATTCCCTTATTTTGGTGGCAGACTTCTGCCCACCATAGGAACTCTAGGTGCATGGTATGATAGAGAATCATTGTTTCCAGGCTGTGACAATGTTGACTCCATAGACTTTTTAGATACCACTGTAGTTTCCTCATATGCAGTCTTGCATATGGAATTAAAAGAATGCAGGAGGCCATGAACCCCAAGGCTTGCAGTATTTGTCTTGCAGATAGCAGGGTTTTTGTGGCCACTTGTTTGAACTAAGTTACCAAATGAATTTGCTTCTCTGGCGTGAGAAAAGTCATCTGGGCAGTTGTATTCAAGCTTGCTCACAGGAATGTAATGTGTTGACAGGATACCAGTTGCGATTTCTTTTTGTTTATGGTGTAACCCAGACAAGTTAGAACCCTTTTTACAAATGCCAGATGATTTAGAAGTATGCCCTGGTTTTCTGCCCGAATTAGACAATTGTCCAGGTATGGGCATATTTGAATATTTCTTTGCCTGCAAAATGCAATAACTGGAAACAGGCACTTTGTGAATACCCTGGGCGCAGTAGACAAGCCAAAGGGCAGTGCAGAGAACAAGGGCAGTTAAAAGATAAGTGCTTGGTAATTTTAAAAGGAAGTCATTGAGACTGTTTACTATAGGGGGGTGTCTTGTTATTTCCAGATTTGGAAGTGGAGGCCCCCCACTGCTTAGTTCTGAGAGCCCCCTGGGACTAAAACCTGTGGTTTTTGCTGTGTCTGGGTTTGGCTTGAGAGGATATGAAAGGGGCTGGAAAGGACCAATTCTTAGTAGGCCAGTGCCTACCAAATCTTGGAAGTTGCACTTGTAAGAAATCTTCAACAGTTTGCATAGATTTAGCTTTATCTTCCATCTTTTTTAGAACTTCTTCAGCCTTACTGCCAAACAGGCGGTCCTGATTTAAAGGAGCATCCAACAATTTAGCTTTAACATGATCAGGCAAAGACTGCACCTTAAGCCAAGCATGCCTTCTAAGCACAGACCCAAGCAACAGCAGCCCTGCAGGAGGCCTCTAAAGAATCAAAACCACATTGCAAAGTATGTTTTCCAACTTGTTCAGCAGAATGCATTAAATCCTGTAAATCTTTATTTTCCACACAGTCAGGAATCAACATCATTTTCTGTTTAAGCAGTCCAATAATATGCTGTTGATATTTTAACATATGAAATTGGCAGTTTAAAGCTCCGATTGCCAAGGATGCAGAAGTATAACCTTTTTACCCCATCTATCCAGTGTCCTAGAGTCTCTATCAGAAGGGGTAGGGTTTTTAGCAGTAGAAGCCTTAATGCCCTTGGGTCCCTGAGAAATGGTTTCTGGATCTGCAACAGGATTTTTGAAAAGGAACTTGTGGGACTCAGGAACCCTGTAGTACCGATCAGGTTTACTAGGAGCCGGAGGCAGGGAATCTGGGGCCAAACTGGATTCCGAGAACATATCAACAATGTCTAGTACAGGAGGTATAGCCAAAGGCCTATGCTGAGGTAGAAGGAAATCCATAAGCCTCTTTTTTTAATCAGAAAATGCCTGGCTTTCCCAGTGGAAATGCTCCCTTAAAGTATGTAAAGTTTCCCCAAAAAAAGAATCCTCAGGAGGGGAAGCAGAGAGAATGGAATCCTCTGCATCAGAATCCTCATAAGTAGGTATGGAGAAATTCAGTTCATTAGAAGAGTCAGAAGAAACAGAATCCTGATCAGAAGATTCATAAGCAAGCTCAGCCCTAGGCCTCTTGGGGGGGTTTGACTACCCCTGATTAGAGTTATTAGATCTTTGGCCATTTTTATCATTTGTTTTTTTAGGCATAAGGGCCTGAACATCGATTTTTTAGACATGGATCGAGATTTAGGGCTTGGTAATGAAGGAGGTGTCGTTTTAATATGCAAGTCTGTAGGCCTGAATACACACTCATAAGCCGGTGCCTGCACAGCGGCTCCGGACCCATCCAAGGTAGAGACATCCACGGGTTCCATAGTTAATGTATCTTGCGGCATACCGGACTCTGAATGGGTCTCAGTAGAGGCCTGCGAATCAGAAGTAGCGGGTATCAGGGGCTGCGAAAGCACCTCACCGAGTACCAGCAAACTGGCAACTGGCTTAGGAGAAGCGTCGTCGGCAGTTTTGGACCTTGACGGCCTGTCTCTATCTTTGCATTTTTTTTGGAATCCCGGTAGTCGAACAGCTAATCGACGACATTTCTGGATAATTAAACTGAGAACAGAAATGAGAGGCAATAATATAACTACGACAGATAGTGCACTGATTAAATAAAGCACAAAACTGACAGTATGGTACGTCGTGGTCAGGGCCTAGGAGAGGAACACAGTACGAATGAAAATCTTTGAGGTATTTGCTTTCCACAAGTAATGCAATTATTAACTTTTACTGACATTGGTAAGGAGCAAGAAAGGTTTCCCCAAAGGGGTACTTAACTAAGTTGAAGACTTCGGAGCTGAAACTCGAAAACGAAAATTTCAGGAGTCGGCCGACCGGCACTTGCGAACTGCTTCTGCTTTGGGCACTGCACGGCAAGAAAGACTGGTGTAATGGTGTCGGCTGCATGTTTTATACTCCTGACAATCTAACGTCATGGAAGAAGGGACAGCAACCGACGCAGGACCCACGACTTTGTTAATCAGGCCGACTGAGGGCAACCTGCCAGCAGATTACCCCAAATGCAATGACTGCAACAGTGAAACACAAAGAACATTGTGAACGCTGATTGATTTACAACATGCACGTTGACCAAAGACTTATACTAACTGAACAGCAACGGAGAACGGAAGAGCTCCGTTGGTGTTATCTCACTATGTTAAATGAGTTTAATATAGCGAGATATCTTAAAAAAAAAAAAAAAAGCAACAGAGATCTTCCTTTCTCCATTGCTTCCACACACACAGTTTTGATGTACTGCGTAACCATACGCATGCGCAGTACATCAGAACTGCCGCAGAATACTGGACAGCTGCAGAAGGGCAGCAAGGAGGCATTATACAATGCCATTATTTAAGAAAAGTAAGTATTTTTTTTCTTAAATAATGTCATTGTATAATAGCAATAACCCACTTCTGGGTGTGGGTAATGCTGGATTTACCAACGGTTGTCTTTGTTTGGCCACTCTGGCTTCACCCTCGTGACCAAACCACACCAATCGTGGGTAAATCCAGCATTACCCACACCTAGGCGTGGGTTATTGCTTAAATAAATCATACAATGTGCGTAAATGGAAAATTATTGATATGGTTGGTTTTCTATTAATGTATGTCTATGTCTTAAGTGATATTTTAATAAAGGTGTTAAAAATTTACAGTTCATTACTGAAAATGGTCCTTAGCAGTTCCAAAGTTTAAGCACCTTTAGTTGGCAAGGGGCACCTGCCAGGGATGTCCCCTTTCACCAACTCTCATCATGCATGTGAATGAGCTGCTACCACAATGGATAATTTCATTCCCTAATATCAAGGGCCAGGACCAGTTTATGTGTTCATTCTGTACACTTTGAATGAAGACTGTTGTGGGTTTTTTTTTCACCCAACCTGGACAAAGATACCCCTACACTGTTCCACATGTCCAGTCTTAAAGATGATTACCAGAAGTGAAATATTCTCAGCTATTCTAAAGGCTCAAGGGTTACATAGACTGAAATCCCTACTATCCTACAGATGCGGTAGTTCTCAGATTATACTACACATGCATTTAAGTCTTAAAAATATTATTCCAAACCAAAATAAGAAAGGTTCATAATCCAGGTACATAGATGGAGATTTCCTGGGCAGAATTAGCTCACTGAAGATGATGTTCTGCACAATGGCCTGCTACACATCAGTCCAAGCCCCTTTTCAGACAGAGGGGAAAAAAAATGACTCTGGTCCTCAACAGAATTCTACCACCATCCAGACAGAAACCCAAATAAAAAGTAACTAGCTTTAATAATTGGCTAAGTAGCTAATGTCATGCTAGGATGATCCAGTATGTAATAGCTTGGGCTTAAGATGATTGACAAGCCTACTTAATTTCTCAAGGGATGGCCCACACTTTTCATGTCATGGCTTCTTCATACTAGCCAAAGCCTTTGCAGTGCCCCATGCTTTTTTCCCCTCAGTAGACAAGTTCATTTTCTATACATCCCAACACAGCAAAAAAAAAAAAAAAAAAACACTTCACTAGATCACAATCCTGCAGACATCAAATATGCCCTACTCAATGTCAGAAGTCTAAGCAAGCAGTCTGCTCTCAAAACTTTAATTTCAGCATATCCATATTTGTGTAATCAGAGACATGGTTTCACTGCAATGAAAGTGCTTCCACTATATCAGGGTTCAGCACCTATCACTCTTTCAGAACTCCAGATAGCTACGAAAGAGCACATGTATTTGTTAAAGTCCCTCACACAGAGCCGATGTCCAAAACATTCCAATTACCACTTTATAGCTATACAGATCACCTTTTATGCCCTCTTGATTACCATGAACAATTTATAAATGGGCTATCTATTTAATGGAAGACAGTCAGCACTAATGTTAAGATTGCCCAACTGTTCCTTGACCCAATAAAAACATACCCACCAGGGGTCATAATGTTCTGAATCATGTTTAACATAGCTCACTTCTGCACCCCATGTACTGCACCAACATCCCTGGCTAATGACAATCAAAAAAAGCAGTGGTGGTATCTGTCAAAATCATAGGTTCATAGGTAGGTACTAGGCTATCGGCCCAAGGGCCTACGTAAGCCTAGCCAGCAAGGTTCCATAGCTTACTCCACCCAAGAAAGTTACTTTCCTGTGCCACTGTCCAGCAGACACACAGAAGTGATCCCCAGGGTGTATTTCCTATTTCCCATCCACTCATCAAGATTTTTCTTGAAGAGTGCTAATGAAGAACTTTGCTCGACATAGATGGGTAGCTTGTTCCAGAGTATAGGAAGTCTCTGGGACAGGAATCTATCCCTCCAGCACGTCCTGTTTATTGTGGTGACAAGGTTTAGGTCCCTAGAGCGTGCAGCTCGGAGAGATTGGGATTTCTTTAGGTGTAGTATGTCCAACAGCTCTGGGTTTGACATAGCTTTATATGTTAGGCAGAGATCACCGCGGAGTAGGCGATATGCTACGGAGTAAAGCTGGAGTTTTTTGAGGCAGTCAGTGTAGGGCATTTGTTTGAGGCCAGTAATCCTCTTTGTGAGGTACTTCTGTGGCTTTTCCAGCTGCTGCAGATGTCTTGTGAGGTACATTCCAAAAGGGGCATTGTACTCTATAATGGGTCTAATGAATGACGAGTAGAGGGGAACAATGACCTCTTTTTTCCTGGATGAGAACCCTTTCATGATTAGGTGCGCCATATAGAAGGACTTAAAGCAAACACCTTAAAAAAACTCCATGAAGAGTTCCCAAAATTCCACTGGAGCACCACACTCGATTCTCACTATATCGCATGAGCTTTGTTTACATTTACTAAGGTGCGCAGGCCCAAAAACAGTCCCTAATAAGTTCAAACATAACTGAAAATGTAAAAAAATAAAATACCTTGGTAGTTTACACAGAGAAAAAAATTACAATACAATAAAATACACTTGCAATTTTTGACCAGTCCACCTAAAACAGCTTCATTAAAAACTCAGGGAATAGCTAAAATAAAAAAATGAGATCATCAAAGCCAAACAAGAACTAAAAACAGCAGCAGAAACTAAGGATCACTGGAAACAATTCATCAACAATGTCAAGAAACTAAGAAGCACCCATCAATTCTGAGCTAATCCATAACTATAATATCCACTCTGACCCAAAGGAGACTGCCAACATACCCACATATAAATTTAATGCTAACTTCAAATGAGCTGCAGTCATAGAAATGCTATATGTCAAGGTTGCTCAACTTCTCCTCTCCAAGGATTATTACATATCAAATCATAACTGCCTTCGACAACAGTCAAAGGTACCGCCTGCACTGATAAAACTCCTGGATGTCTAATCACTAGCTGTAAATGCACCCTACTAGAGCCTCCCCTTAACATTTTCATTCCAGGCCTCAACACTGGCTATGTTCATGAAGCTTGGGAAAACAGCAATTGTAATGATCTTAATGCAAAGGTGGCCCCATCTCTGACCCTAGTAACTACAGACCCATTAGGCTATAGTCTAAATTTGCAAAGCTACTGAATGTATCATATGAGATTTTATAAACTTAAGATTCTGGAAATCTTGCCGGTCTGTGCCCTTATCAATTTGGCTTAATCAGGGGTAGGACATGCATACTCAACCTAGTAATGTACCTCTCCACTGTTCACATTTTAGCAGAATGTCCACATTTTTGCCTCATATTTTTCCCCCTTCCCTCATAAAATTTGTGACTTTCTGGCAAACTAGTAAGGACTGAATACAGTAAATAATGACAGGCATTCATATTTCATCTTTCAGAAAATGCATGGTAACACAAACCCTTTTATTATAGCAACTTTCTAAGAGCAAGCTTTAGAACTAATCTCTATTTCTTGGGGCCTTTAACCCCCATTATTTTTCGCTTTGTATAGACACACACACACACACACACACACACACACACACACACACACACACACACACACACACACACACACACACACACACACACACACACACACACACACACACACACACACACACACACCAATATCAAGACTGCAGTTACTGCCAGAAAAAAATATCTTCTTACATACATGAAACAGGTGGATATAAGGGGAGTGATGAAATTGTAGAAAAGGCTTGAGGGTCAACAAGGTACAAGAATGCAGGAGGAATGAGTGTTTGATGGGGGAAGAATTAACTGAGAGAGGTTGAAATTTTCAGAGTCAGGGGGCATGAGGATGGTTAAAGTCACATAATTAATGTAGAAGCACAGTAAGGAATATGGAAGAACAGCTTATGTGTAGGGCTCATCTTGGAGAGGGGGGGGGAGAAGTATTTGCAAACCTATCCCTATACTCTGGGTCTTACAGACACCTCTGTGGGGATGTTTAGCCATTCAAAGTCATGAAGGACTTTGTCCTCAATCTCCTACACCTTCAAAAAGCCCAATAGTGTCACCAACAATTGTAACAAGGATTTAAATCTTCAGTAACAAATAAGGAGGACATGCTAGTGTGATGGACTCCATCTCCCAAAGCAAACCGTGCCTCTGGAATAAACTAGCTAAACAGGGTGAAACCATCTTTACCTTTTATTCAGTCTTGATAACTGGATGGGTAGCCACAAATTCATCCAGGTCCATCTTATGTCACCCTTCCTGGATGAAGAAGGTGCCATATGATTAGTACTGGTAAGTTTTAACAGTCCTTAAGATTGATTTGTCTTGTAGATTTTATGATCCTAAATTGCATTTGGCTAGTATTTCCCCATATACACAATGGTTTTACCTATAAAAGTCACTCCTGCTGTTTAGTGAAATCACCCCACCTTGCGATGACTAGCAATCATGTCTCCTATAAGCTTTTTCGGCCAATACAATTGAATAGACACAGCCCCCTCTCCACACTGCCTGCTCTGCCAGTCTTCTTGGACAAGTCAGTCCAAATTAACAGCACACCCTCCTTCCCAATTCTCAGAACACTGTGTCTCCAGTACACAAATATATAATCAGACACTTTATATATACCTCATTACGCCAGAAAGTCTAACCATACAACTGCTGAACTACAGCAGTCACTAATCAAAAATACAGCACAAAGCATCGCCTAATGTGCAACCTCCTCAGCAATCAAGCATGAAGTAATGTGATCTAATAACAATGATGCAGATCTGAGCATGCTGGTGACGTCTCACAAATACTAATGTCACAAATTAATGAGAATTGCATCCAAAATGAGAGATCAGCCAGCTAGTTAAGTGGAAAAGTCCCCCCTTTTTAATGGACTACCAACAATTTTAAAATAAAAAAGAAAACGGTTTATGACCTGTAGTTCTAGCCATTTCCCACGATGATGGGATCAAATATTAACACCTTAGTTAAGGTATTAATGGTTCAAGAATAACAGGCTTCCCAGTACAATACAGATTCTTTACACTCCCTCACCAATATTCTACTGCATCCTTTTATTAATTAAATGCCACTCATTAAATTAAATCTACAATATAAATGTGGTAACTAAACATCATCATTCTACCCACCAAGACATAACTACTGAAATTCAGTGACGTGAACTCTCTCACTACTAAGGCAGGCCGCTGCATGACAAAGCAGTGAGCACAAATCGGATAGCTGTTTCTTCAGGGAAGTCACCAAGTGATGACGACTCACAGCAACTGATTTTTTTGTAGGGTAATAAAACCCCTGTAATACTTGCCAATAAGTCAAAAATATCTACAACTATATATAATGCACCAGAACTGTAAAGAGTCGCAGGCCATTAATTTATTATAGTTTTATTCCCTCTACTATCTGTACTTTAAGACAACTTTTGTGTAATGTTTAGAGATCAGATTGCAAACTATTATACAAACCTGGTAAAACGCAATGCCCTGAAGCATCAATCACAGTTTCAAATGTAGCATTGAGAAACTGAGTATGGATGGTGTCTGCGGGACCAACAGCCTTTATGAGTCCATCTCTGAAAGTACACAAGAAGAAAAAAGCTTGACAGTGTACATTACATTGTAACAGCTGCTAGCAAAACTTTAAAGACTGACAGAATAACTAAAAATATGTCTTAGGAGTTATTTACAATATTTACACTGCCATACTGGACCATATGAAGACAGACATGACTGAGCTCTCTGATTATGTGTCTCAGTCAGCTATGTCCCTAGCCTTAAGCAGCATTTTACCTTTGCCTAGGATGATACAGGATGATACCTCAGTTCGTTCTTTCGGCTTTTCCCGGTTAGGGGTCGTCATTGATTGGCAGTAGATTTGTATGGTGCCGAGGTGCCAGCCTGATGCCCAACCTTCAACAAAGGCAAGCCCATTCACACATGTCTTTCGAATGCCACTCGACCACGGGGAGGACATGAAGACTCCACACAGAAGATGCTCCGGCCGAGAATCGAACTACAAACAAAAAATGACAGACTTCAACAACTGGCTTAGTTTGTGGTGTCATTCAAAGGGGATCCAACATCTGTCAGCTTGGGATGACATTCTCGACGGACCTCGATGCTTTGCCGCAGATGGTCTTCCATCTGTCACCCATGGGATTTCGGTCACTGGCTAAGGCTCTTGCCACCTCCATAGTGCCTTTTTTAGACAATGTCACAAGAACAAAATTCCCAACGTAAAAATACCCTCAAGGTTGTGCTGCTAAACCTTAGAAGTCTAAACCAGAAACTGCACTCACTGGAAGCAGTCCTCACCTTGGAAGATGCTGATATTTGTGCAGTCACTGAGACCTGGTTTAAGGCTGTGGACAGCACCCTAGCTATTTCCATCCACAAACTGAAGGTGTGAGAACTAAAGAAGGGGGGGGGTGCATCAATATTCATTAAATATAAATAGACCTATTTGATTGGTTAAACAGCATGATTCCCTTGAATTACTTCAGGTGCAACTGACTGAAAGCAAGACCCCTCTTCAGGTCATTGCCAGCTATAGGACACCCTCCATCAGGACATCCAATCAGCCTACTTGGATCTGCTTGAGTCAATCAAGATACAACCAACACCCTGGTTTTGGGTGGCTTTAATTACCCATCCATTGACTGGATAAATTATACCAGTTCTAACTCACTTGCCCAAAGGTTCCTGGACTTTAACTCCAATGTCCTGGACCAGCTGGCTGACGCACCCACAAGGGGCTCAAACATCCTGGATGTGGTGCTCACCAACATGGGGGATCGCTGTACAACCCCTAGTGTGGCCATCCCCAGCAAGATCTGACCACAAATCAGTCTCACTAGAACTAACTATACAACACAAGACCCCCACTTAGCAACAACTAGACTAAAAAAACTTCCCCAAAACCAATTACAACCTATTGCACAACCGCATAAACAGCTTTACAGCCCCCGCCCCATTAATGGAACAGACACCTATGCTGAGTTATACCTCAATGCTTTATACGACCACCTGTACAACTGTATTGACTGTGCACAGTATCTTCAAGGAAAAACAAATCTGCCTGATGAACAGCTGCCATTAACAGGCTATACAATAGCGGAAAGAAATTGCTGCCTAAGAGTAGGAAGGAACAGTCTCATAAATGGAAATACTCCCTCCTCAACTTAAGCAAATAAGACTCCTAGTAAAGTCCTCCAAAGCCAACTACAAATCCAAATTAGCTTCCCTAACTAAGATGGCCACAATGCATTCTTTAGTTACATCCATAACCTCAAAGGTAAGACAGAGATTTGCGCTGAACTCACAGTTAATGTTACTATATATACATATAGAACTTGCGGACAAAGCAAGCCTGCTGGCTGACAGGTTCATTGAAAACTTCAGTGTCCCTACCACACACACCCCAAAGTATCCCCATCAACTGTCCCCCACCTAGTATCTCTGAGGAACAGGTCTTAAAACACCCTCTCCAAGGCCAAAAACACAGCCACTATGGGACCAGACAACATTCCAGGCTGTGTTCTACATGGGGTTAAAACAAGAATTAGCATCATCATTGGGCATGCTTTTCAATCAGAGCCTAAGCACTGGCTTTGTCCCAGCAGAATGGAAAACAGCTACAGTCATCCCTTTGCACAAAGGGGGTGCATCCATAGACCCCAGAAACTATAAACCCATTAGCCTGACCAGCCTTATCTGCAAGGCCATGGAACAAATCATCATGGACATTATTACAAAGACATAGGATATCTCCAAAAACTCAAACCCACCCAGTTTGGCTTTGTCAAGGGGAGATCATGTCTGTTAAACTTAGCAGACTTCTTCAATACAGTCACCAATGCCCTAGACAAAGGCAAATCTGTGCATATGGCCTACCCAGACTTAGTCAAGGCCTTTGACACAATCCCCCACTCAGACATTATTATTGACAATTTCACCCAGCTGGGTATCAACCCATATAATGTCAGGTGGGTTGCAAACTGGCTCACTGATAGAACTCATACAGTCAAAAAAAGGGGACTCCACCTCCTCCAGCAGACACGTAATCAGTGGTGTCCCACAGGGACTGGTTCTGGGACACCTACTGTTCAGAATCCACTTGTCCAAAATACAGGCTAAAACTAAAGGACTGTGGTTGACAAAGTTTGCTGATGACTGCAAACTGGAAGCAATCATTAAAACTCCTAGCGATCTCAACATCCTGCAAGGTCTTACGCAGACCAAAGTCATGTTCTTAAACTTAATGCAAAAAATGCATCATCCCCTTTGGCAAGGGTGATGTTCCTGCAAATTACCACATCAATAGCAGTACCCTTAGCACACAGCCAGTGGTGAGAAACTTGGGCACACAGGTCGACAGCAACCTTAACTTCAATCACCATGTCTCCACAGTGGTAAGAAGGGCATTTTATATTGCTCATCTCATAATTAAGGGCACTACCTCCAAAAAAGAGAGGTTATAACCCCCCCCCCCGTACTCTTCCCTCATCAGGTCAATAATAAGAGTACAATGCTCCCTTTGTTATGTTCCTTTCCAAACACCTGTAACAATTGGAGAGACCACAATGACTCCTTAGAAAGAAAATTCAGGGTCTTCAAGATCTGTTTTATGTGGACAGACTGAAATCATTGTCACTTTACGCTGTGTCGTACAGACTGCTCAGAGGTCCCTTGCATATTGAGCAACTTCTGAGCCAGCTTTAATGGAAATGCTGCACATTCACAAATCAAATGGCATTGGGGGGGGGGGGTGGTCAATCGCTCAAAAGGACCTTAACCTGGTATGTGACATCAACAGAACTTGCTGGAGAGACAGATTTGTCTCACAGAGGTTGCCCCACCTTTGGAACAAGTTTCCTATTCATATTAAACAAAGCACCTCGTTGGCCCTATTCAAGTGTAATTTGGATGACTGGAAGGGTAACCGGAAATTCACACCAGGGGTTCCACCTGTGTCCCTCTTGGACAGGGGCAATAGATGCTGATGTTAGTGTCTGCTTGAACAAGACACCTTTTGGAACATGGGTTGAACTTGATTAGGCTTGTAAGGGCCCTGGGGCCATTAGCCTAGTAACCACCTATGATCTGACGATACTGCAGTGATGACAATGTAAACAATGGCATTTTATTAACGCATTACACATTTTTTTCTTCTACAACTGTCCCTTTTGATAGCCACCACTGACAAACCACAAACCAGTCCATTTACCTTACCTAGTAGCAAAACAGGTTTTCTGCAGACAATGAACACCAGCGCATGCAATCTAAAAAAGACATCTAGAAAAAATTACAAAAAGAAAGAAAGCAAAAATAAGCATCGTCTCTATAGTCCCTTCATAAGGATGCAACAGCTCAAGAAAAAAAAAACATAGCTTAGTTAAGATACTATAAGACCAAGTCTGCAGGACATGTCAGTCCAACTATAACATTTCGACATACAATAAATGCCCTTCCCCAACACCCCTTTTGGTATGTACCTCACAAGACCTCTACAACAATTGGAAAGGCTGCAGAAATACCTGACAAAGAGGATTACCGGCCTCAAACAGATGCCCTATGCAGACCGTCTCAAAAAACTCCAGCTTTACTCCGTCACATATCGCCTACTCAGAGGTGATCTCTGCCTAACATACAAAGCTATATCAAACTCATAGTTGTTGGACATGCTCCACTTAAAGAAATCCCATTCCCTCCGAGCTACACACTCTACGGACCTAAACCTTGTCACCACAATAAACAAACATGCCGGAGGGATAGATTCCTGTCCCAGAGACTTCCAATACTTTGGAACAAACTACTTATCTATATCAAACAGAGTTCCTCATTAGCACTCCAAGAAAAATCTTGATGACTGAATGGGAAATAGGAAATTCACCCCGGGGATCACCTCTGTGTCTCTGCTAGACAGGGGCACAGGAAAATAATTTTCTTGTGGTGAAAGCCAGGGTACCTTTTTGGCTAGGCTTATATAGGCCCTAGGGCCAATAGCCTAGTACCTACCTATGAACCTATATGAACCCTTTAACAAAAAGGAGCATTGTAGGGGACCACCTTCATTTCTTCTTCAGTCGAGAAGCTCTTAGTGAAATGTCAAAGAAAATGAGGTAATAAACAGTGTAAACGTGCAATAACTATACGCTAACACTAACAGTATACAATTATTGTTCATCTACAATATAACAGTGTAAATGTGCAATAGCTATACATAAATGATAACCAGTTACTAACATTCACTCTATCTTATTTGCCCCCTAAAAGAAACTCAGTGGGGAAGGGGGTATTCAAACAGCTACAAAAATCACTGGTGCCAGGGTTGTAACTGCCTTTTTTCTGGTATTGAGGAAGGTACAGTAGCTGGATTTGCTTTATGTTTATTTATCCTCTGTTGACTGAGTTAGTCCCACTAGGCTAGTTGCCTCTTTTTAGGAGGTTGTCCAAGGTGGTATTTATACAACTAGTGGAAATCTGGCCAGGGCATCAGGGAACAACTTCTCTTTTCAATTGGTGCAGTGAAATCTTTTATATCCACCCAAGCTACCACCTATTCAAGCAGATGGGTCTTCGGTTTAACATCTTGAGTTCAGCACCCTAACGCTGCACTGCAGTGTCAGCAATCCAGTCACCTGGAATGGGAATAGAACCTGCAGTCAAAGGTGAGTATGATTCATGCTGCACTACTGACACTGCTTTAAAGTTACACAGACTATCAAACAGAAATCCATGCTGTCTAACAAATCTGTTTTGGGTGGGTGGTCATGAATCAGGATTCCTGCCATTTCAAATGAGCAAATCCTGAAAAGATTCTAGCAAAGGTGAGACTGTCCAAGACTGTCATTCCCAGTCATCAGCCAGAGAATTTTTCCCTTAAAAACCTCTTTACTACCTGAACCATAATATTCCTTCATTAAGTTTATGGTTTCTGAAAACATTTTATTTGCCTGTGGGTACTGTGTGTGTGTTGGGGGGGTGCTTAGATTAACACAGTCTAGGATCACACAAACAGAAAGCCAACATAACTGCTTCTATAAAAAAGTTCTTCCAACCTGAAGTACTAGGGTGGATGCAGTTTTTTTTTTCTGTGAGAATGCTGCTGCACAGATAGAAAACCTTGGGGATGGAAACCAACATCTGATGACCTCTGATTATGATCTGAAATCAGAAGATGCTGCATAACAAAAGTCATACAAATGCTGTGCTAGAAAGTCATCTGATGTCATGCTTGGCCTGGCTCATGCACCGCTTGTGGTCCTGTTGAAGGATCAGCACCAATTTTAACAATAATGGTAGTTTGGGAGTAAACCATTCATACCTGCTTTTCTGAGGATTCCCTCACCACTGGATGACTTTGTAATCTAGCAGCTGTTCTCTCCCCTTAACTAATGAAATCCTTCTCTACCTACATCAATAAAGGGAGATTCAAAGTTTCCTCATTTTGAAAAAGGAACTTTCATCGATGCCGGTACACCTGTTTTAAAGGCTGCATTTCTCTGCAGCGTGTCACCATTTGAGCCAACATGGAAGGAGCCTTTTTTGAAATCTTTTTTTACATTTTTGTCAGGTTTTGCTTTCTAGTCTACATGCACCAAGTTAACAGCTTCTGATTTTCCTTCTGACTTCTTACATTTTCCCTCACAAAACTGGGTAAAACTTGATTCTACACTGTACAGATTCACAAAATGAACTTGAATAAAGACATTACATTTAAGAAGAAAAATATTATGGTTTGTCTACTACAACCACGTTTGCTTCTTAAGCAGTTGCACATTACAACACTTTCATAAATAGCAGAACTCAATATATCATTTCCTGGACACAGGATGACTTGGAATTTTGGACAAGGAAAAAATAAATCAAGTGAATGATCAAACTGTAGAATCAACCAAATGGACAGTGTTTGTGAGAAGAGAGCAGAACAGAAATTTGCACACAAAGCTTATAAGCAATGTCTGTATTTTTGGTCTGGATCTGTAAAAAAGTTATCAGATATGGTTGCTTTAAATACTCATTCCTACAAAGAGAGAGAGAACAATAATTAATTTCCATCAGACAAGAGGGATGCTTCACAAAATTAGCAGTGTGAAAACAAATCAGTTTACAACTCCGATCCTTCAACACAAACTTCAGAGACAAATACAATGTGTGACTGAGTGTGTATGTGCAACAGAAATTGAACACAAGTTTGGAGAGTGGGTTATGACCTGTGAAAAAGTGAAGTCTCTTTTACAATGACAAATTAGAAGCTAAGTTACTCAACTAGAAAGAGAAAAACATTCAAACTCATCAGTTCAAGTCACCTAGTCAGACACAAGACATGGAGATGCCTTAAGTAATCTTCTTAAAAAGACAATGCCGGTTCTGTGAAACAGCTTTTACTAGGGAGAACATTCATTAGATTATTTGTTTGGACAACAATTTTCTAGCTTTAAAAATGTGAACAAACAATGCCAGGTTGAACTGGGCTTATTAGGTCGTGCACCATGTGGTAAGTGTGTGTGTTAAAATTAGAAGTTATGTACCTACTATAACGTTCCATGTTAGTTGTCTTCTTCTCGCCTTCTTTCTTACTGGATGGGTTCGGAGCCGATCCTCGGCTCCGACTCGGCCACTCTAAAAGCTCGTGAGCTAGTTCCACCAGCTCGAGGCTCCCCTATATCCCACAATGCTAGGCGGTAACTCCTCAGATCTCGTTTGTAAGCTAGGCCCAGCTAGGAAAAAGTTCCATCAAATGGAAGAAAATGGATAACCCACCTCTATAGGATGCCTAAAGGGTGTCCTAAACCGGACTGAAGATATATATATATAGATATATATATATATATATATATATATATACACATATATATATATATATATACACATATACATATATACATATATACACATATACATATATATACATATACATATATATACAGGTGGTAGAAAAATAAAGGTCACAAACAAACTCCTCTAGGTCTGTCCAGGCTAGGGGGAAGGAGGGTGGGACGCAAGAAAGAAGGCGAGAAGAAGACAACTAACATGGAACGTTATAGTAGGTACATAACTTCTAAATGTTAAGTTGTCTATCTCGCCTTCATTCTTGCTGGATGGGACCGCGTCCCTAGCACCTTGTCCCGGTTGGCCTATCGGAACAGACTCTTGAGTACAGAGGAACTAAAGTTAACTCGGCCTCTAGAGGCTAAGTCCAACTTATAATGAGAAATGAAGGTATGGGGAGAAGCCCAAGTAGCTGCTGCACAAATGGAATTAATAGGCAGTCTGTCTTGGAAAGCTATAGATGTAGCTAAAGCTCTAGTTGAATGAGCCCTGGGTTTGGTTGGCAATTGTTGATGTCTGATCTCATACACAAATGTAATCAATGAAGTAAGCCATCTAGAAAGAGATACTTTAGAAACTGGAAGGCCCATTCTGCCTTCTGCATAGGAAACAAACAGTTGATCAGACTTCCTACATTGTTTGGTCCTGTCCAAATAGTACCCAAGTTGGCGATGAACGTCTAACCAATGCAATTTTTGTTCTGATCTGTTGGAATAGTTAGGAAAAAACACAGGAAGATCAATGGCTTGATTCAAATTTGCCGGAGAAACTACTTTAGGCAAAAAGGAGGGGTTGGTACATAAGGACACCCTATCCTTATGAAACAAAAGATAAGGGGATCGACTACACAGAGCATGAATTTCAGAGACTCTTCTGGCTGAAGTAATAGCTACCAAAAAGAGAGTCTTCCAAGATAGCAATTTCATTGAGCATGAAGCCGAAGGTTCAAAGGGGGGAAGAATCAAGGATGTCAGAACTAAGTTGAAATCCCATAGAGGAGGAGGATCCCTGATAGGAGGTTTGAGGAGAAAAACTCCCTTTAAAAAGGCCTTGCAGAGTTTGTGAGACATAATGGAGAACTCTGAGATTCCAACATGAAAGTTGGATATAGCTGCCAATTGAACCTTGATGGTAGAAGGAGACGAACCCGAGTGGAAAAGTTCGGCTAGAAAATCTAGAACTAAATGAATGGAAGCAGTGAAAGGATCTATATCCTTTGAATGCGCCCAATAGGAAAAACGTTTCCATTTACTATGATAAATCTTCCTAGTGGAAGATTTATGAGAGGCTATTAAAATATCTCGAACTGAGTGAGATATTAGGGGAAGCCTGACTAGAGTTGGAATTGGAGAAACCATGCCGTGAGGTTCAGAGAAGGAAGGGAGGGAGCGGTGCAACTGACCCGACTGGTGGGTCAAGAGGTCTGGAACTGGGTCCAGATGCCAGGGTTGCTCCAGCAGATAACGGTGAAGAAATGGGAACCAAATCTGTCAAGGCCAGTAAGGGGCAATGAGGATCATGGAAGCTTTCTGAGCGATGGCTTTCTGTATTAGTTGAGATATCAGCGGAAAGGGAGGGAAGGCATACAAAAGTCCCCGGGGCCAAACGTGGACTAGAGCGTCTCTGCTGGGATGGCCTGGTTGGGGAAAGAGGGTGAAATAATCGTCGCACTTGCTGTTTTGGGGAGTAGCGAAAAGGTCGCAGCAAGGCCGGCCCCACTTTGAAAGATTTTGTCCAACACTGAATTTTTCAGAGACCACTCGTGAGGCATGAGAATAGCTCTGCTCAATTTGTCCGCAATTACATTGGACTTCCCGGGAATGTGCATTGATAACAGAAACCGCTGAGAAGAAATCACCCATTGCCATAGTCTGAGTGCCTCTCGACATACGGGGTAGGATCTGGTTCCGCCCTGTTTGTTGATGTACCACACTACAGACATATTGTCCGTCTGAATTGCTATAGTCCCTTTGGGAAGAGAGTCTTGTAGGGCTTGCAATGCTAGAAGCACTGCTCTCATCTCTTTATGTGCAAGTGGCGTTCGAAAGGTTGCCTTATGCCCTGGACCGTCCTGCCCTGGTAATGCCCCCCCCCCCCACCCGATCAGGGAGGCGTCCGTTGTCAGTGTAGCAACTGGAGGGGGAGGAACAAAAGGTCTTCCTAGGAAGAGCTGGGGGGATGTGATCCACCAAGAAAGATGATCCCTGCACGATTGTGTTATCGCAATGGCATGGGACATTGGAAGTTGTTGGTACGACCATTGAGTGAAGAGTATCCATTGTAAAATTCTCATATGGAAGAGTATCCATTGTAAAATTCTCATATGGAACCTGGCTAAAGGAAGAAGAGGGATAGCAGCCGCCATTAACCCTAAGACCTTCAGGACTAGTCTGACTTTGATTTTGCTGCTTTGCAAGACAAGAGAGACTTGTCTGTGTATGTCCGCTATTCTCTGCTCTGTGAGTCTGGCTGACATGCTGACTGTGTCTAGATTTGCGCCCATGAAGGTAATAACACGACAAGGCGACAAAACAGACTTTTCGTAATTTATTGAAATGCCTAATGTCTGACGTGTGAAGGGTATAGTCTCTGGCAAGAAGCAGAAGATGCTTGGTGGGGGCTGTAAGGAGCCAGTCGTCTAGATATGGAAACACCTGGAATCCTTGATGTCTCAGATGAGAGGCGACCACTGCCATACATTTGGTAAACACTCGGTGGGCTGTAGTGAGACCAAAGGGCAGGGCCCTGAATTGAAAATGACTGGTTCCCAGCCTGAAGCGGAGAAAACTCCTGGAGCGTCTGCTCATTTTGATGTGGTAGTACGCATCCTGGAGATCTATAGAGCACATCCAGTTGTCCCGCCCCAAAAGGGGTAGAATGGACTGCAGCGTGACCATCTGAAATTCTGTTTTCTTGACAGACTTGTTCAAGTTGCTGAGATCCAAACTGGGTCTCCAGTCCCCTGTTTTCTTTGGGACCAAAAAGAATTTGGAGTAGATTCCGGATCCTTGTTGGTCTGCTGGAACTGGCTGAATGGCTCTTTTTGCAAGCAGCTTTGATATTTCTAAAGCTGCTTGCCCCCTTTGACTGGGTGGAACGTCTGGAAGGGATTTTTTTGCTTGGTTTGGAATGCGAAGGAACGGGATTGTATAGCCTTCGGAAATGATGGTCTGTACCCACTTGTCTTGAGTTAGGGATTGCCAGGCTTCTGGGTACAGAGATAATCTTCCCCCGACTGCCTCCGAAGGTGGACAGTCGGGCAACACCTCAGGGATGCTGAAAGGGCTCGTCGGAAAAGGTTTCTCAACTGCCCTGATTCTGCGGGCCCCCTCTGCCTCTAGGGCGGCATCTACCATTATTGTTCCCCCCTCTGCCTCTAGAGGGGAACCGACTCTGTTCGTCATGCAATGCTCCTTGAGATTGTTTGCGGAACCACATCTTTCCCCCCTTCTGGCCTTTGGGGTAAGGCCTAGAAGGGGTAGATAAACGGACTCCAACGGCAGAAAGAGTCTTGCCTTCCGTCTCTCACCTAGTCAGGGTTTCCTTCACTTGAGGACCAAAGAGGGATGATCCATCAAACGGGGAGTTAGTAAAGGATGCCTTGAAAGGGTCCGCAAAATTACATAGCCGCATCCAGGCGTGCCGACGTAAGGCCACACCTGTACCTGCCGCTCTACTCGCTCCATCAGCCACGTACGAAAGGAGGCGCATGGAGGAGTTCACTATTGAACTGAGGGTAGCCAGCTGAGAGTTCATCCTGTCCTGAAAACCCGCAGCCGTTGGGTCCTTTAACATTTCACTCGCTTCCTTGATCAAATCTCTCTGGAGACGAGGGAAATGACACAGGTAGTTCAGCGAGCGCATAGAAAAGGTCGCTGACGAGAACATCCGCTTCCCGTACCTGTCCATAGTCCTAGACTCCTTGTTAGGAGGATGGACAGGCACTGAAGGATCTGCTAGCTCCTTCTTGGTGGCTGCAGCCACCACCATAGCATCCACAGAGACGCCTTTGGTCAAAAACTCCTTGTCCTTGGGGGCGGTGATAAACTTTGAAGGTCTCCTGGGGGTGGGATCCACAGAGTCAGGAGCCGTCCAGGCCTTCTTTGCCACCACTTGCATAAGGGGGTCAAAAGGAGGGGACACCCAGGAGGTGGAAGGGCGAGAGCCAAACGCCTCAAGATACACAGATTCATCCTCTGAAGGGTTGAGGGCTGGCCAATTCCCCCTCTGTTTTAAGATCTCGAGGATGTCTGCAAAGGAGACATCTTCAGAGGGGGAACGAGGGGAACCTTCAGAATCCTCTAAATCTGTGTCAGAGGTGACAGACTCAGGGGAGTCGATGTGCTTCCTCTTGCACTGCCTCTTCCTAGGAGGCTCCCCTACCGGGTCAGGAGAGGCCTCAGAAGAGGAGGAGATCCCCACTGGGGATACTTGAGGAGCTGGCTCTCTGCGATCCAGGATGAGAGAGTGAGCAGAAATCACCGGAGGCACCGTGGAGGGGGGGGGGCAGATGGAGCTGACTGTGGGGTTGAACCAGGTTCTAACACGCTCCTCATGACCTCGAAGGCACCCCTGTCAGGCAGGGCCGGAGGTCTCCGCTCCGAAAAGCTGAAAACCTCCCCCGGCACCGACAGTGATGGCTCAGAGGCCGATGTCGGAGCCGAACTCACCAGCGCCATAGCACCGAGAGGGAGAGCGGGGTCGGACAAGGGTCTGATGCCACTCGCCCCCTCGGAGCTGACGAGGGAAATCCGGCGCCGAGATTCCTCCAAGGAAGAAATTGGAGCAGACGACGGTACTGTAGACAAAGGTATCGGTTCTGATGCAGCCACAGTCTCGGGTCCGAGCCGCCCTGGCTCCGAACTCACAGGAGTCGGAGGAGGAATATTCTGAATGATGGGATTACCCATCAACTGTTGAGTCGGGCTTTGAAGCATCTGGGCCAGTGCCTCGGACTTAAGAAGTTGACTCACTACTCTCTGAAGGTCATGATCAGAAAGTCTCAACGACCTAGAGGAGTGAGATCTATGGCTCCGTTCAGACAGCAATGGAGATGCTGAAGCTGAATGAACGGAGCCGATAGATGGTGACCGGGAGGTTGGTTCCGACAACCTGATCGGAGCAGACTCACCAATGTCGCCGAGGAAATAACAGGTACAAGAGTTCGAGAGTTATCGGCTCCGGCCGGAGCCGATGTTCGAACAGCCTTCGAAGCCCCAGAAGACGACTCAGAGACCGGAGCCAACAGTCTGGTAGGCTTCGAGGGTTTCCCCGAAGACTGAGTCGGGGGACCCTCAGGCTTCAATAAGCCCCTCAGAATGAGCTTATTTTTGCGCTCCTGCAGGACTCTAGGGCTGAAGCCATGGTAAACAGCACATGAGTCCTGCAGGTGCAAAGGTCCCAGGCAGTACACACAAGAAGTGTGACCGTCTGTCAGAGACATCTTCTGACAGCACGAGTCACACTTCTTAAAGCCTGAGACCTTTGAGTCCTTAGACATGTCTAATAAAAGAAGTGTAACCACACAAACACACACACACCGATTACACTTAGAAATTAATTTAAACGAAATTAAATTAAGTTAGACAAATAAATCCCTACAAACACAGTCACTCACTACTAGGATGGGAGTGACTGGGCCTAAGGCCCAAGGGAAAAAATTTTTAGTGAGTTTTAGGAAAAAGGGAAAAATTTACTGGGAATGGGATGGGACTACTCACAGTATAACACTATTTAGAAAAACTAACTTAAAAAGGGGAAAAAAGCTAAGAAAAAACTAGTTTCTTTTCAAAAACTAACCTGAGCCAGTAGGAACGCACCTCGATCGCTGTAGCGGCAAACGAGATCTGAGGAGTTACTGCCTAGCATTGTGGGATATAGGGGAGCCTCGAGCCGGTGGAACTAGCTCTTGAGCTTTTAGAGTGGCCGAGTCAGAGCCGAGGATCGGCTCCGAACCCATCCAGCAAGAATGAAGGCGAGATAGACAACTTAACATCTAATTGTACAATGACCCCCATTAATATTCCAAAACATGCACGCTGATTGGCCTGCGTGCCCGTTGTAAATCCCACAATATACCAACAGAAAAAGGTCCCGCCCTGACCTTTTTCCGTTGGTATAAAGTTCTCAAAACATATTTATTTATTTTTAACACCTATAAAAAAAAAAAAAGAAAGAAAAAAACTGAGCAACTGAGACTTTCTTTTCTCCATTTCTTCCGTTTCAAAGCACTGATGTACTGGGTATGTGTGGGACGCAAGTCCCATACGCATGCTCAGTACATCAAAACAAGGAAGCAGTATACCACAACCAGTGGAAGAAAAGTAAAGTAATGTGCCGTTATACAAAGACATTATTTAAAAAAAGTAAGTATTTTTTTCTTAAATAATGTCACTGTATAATAGCAATAACCGACTCCGTGGTTGTGGTATACTGAAGATTTACCCACAGTTGGCTTTATTTAATCACTCGGGCTTCACCCTCATGATTAAACCACACCAACCGTGGGTAAATCTTCAATATACCACACCACGTCGTCTGTTATTGCTTAAATATTTTACTTTTGTCAATGCTGCTTACTCTTTTGAAATAAGGAGTTTTATTACTTGCACTACATCCTGGATCACATATATGGTATATGCCACTGTGGTAATTTAATTTTTGTTGGTCAAACTTTTATGCCATGGAAATTTCACTTAGCTGTAGATTTAACTGATGACACAGAGAATGTAGCCCTTTGTATAAACATCAGTTACATCATACTACACAAAAGTTCTCTTATTTGGTGCAGATTTAGTATTAGGCAACCTTTTAGTCCTCCAAACATGCTATTTTGAACCATATGGAAAAAATGCATTGCCAACCTAGGTGCTTTGTTAAAACCAGGTTTAAATAAATAATTTTTATATTTAAACATACATATATGATATGATTTTATTATTGCGTAAACTATTGAATTTCTATATGCCGAGCAATAAATTTAAACATACATATATGATATGATTTTATTATTGCGTAAACTATTGAATTTCTATATGCCGAGCAATAAATGTATGATTTTTTTTTTTTATTTAATAACTATGTCTAGCTAAGTCACTAGATGGCGTGTAAGCAGTTTTGTATAGAAGTTTATATGTTCAAGCTGTTTAAGCTTTGATTGGATGGAAGCAGCAGCAGCTGTACTGGTAGGGTGTTCACACAACATTGAGAATGCAGTCTTGGTGCCTTTCTGGGGTCAGGATGGATAGATAAGTCAGCAAAGGAGAGTAATATTGCTTAAACTGAATTCATCCTCAAGTCTTGGTGAGTACCTTCATGAGGTAGACCATGTTTTTCACAAAATCTCACCAAGGCAACACAGATATATAGACTGTATTTATATAGCATACATAGTACAGTTGTGTACACTTACCATAAATGTAGATGTTAGTGTATTCACTGTTGTACTAATTACATTTGGGTAATCTGCTTGCAGGTTGTCCTCAGTCGGCCTGAATAACAAAGTCTTGGGGCCTGTGTCAGTGTTGCTGTCCCTTCTTCCATGATGTCAGGCCGTCAGGGGTATAAAACATGCAGCAGACGCCATTACATCAGTTTTTCTTGCCCCAGATGTCAGGTGCCCACCTAATGGGGAGCAATTAAACATAAAAACACAAAGGTATACCTCCAACAAAAAAAGCAAATACACCAAAAAGGCTTTTAAGCATAGCAAAGGGAAGTAGAGGTATAGCCAAAAGAAGTTAGGGGGCAGGAGGGAGGGTAACAAAGACTGCAACAGTGAATACACTCATCTACATTTATGGTAAGTGTACACAACTGCACTATGTTCTTCGTGTTTCACTGTTGCAGTCATTACATTTGGGTAATTTCCTAAAGCTATGGTTGGGAGGAGGAGTTTAGATAGCATTAGGGCTAGCTATAAGGCCCTGCAAGACTATAGTGGCAAAGACAGCTCTGGATTTAGAGAACACTGGCAAATGATAATGCTTGGTGAAAGTATGTACAGAACTCCAGGAAGCAGCTTCTAGGATGTCCCTGGTAGGAACGCCTCTGAGAAAGGCTGTAGAAATAGATGCAGCCCTGGTGGAGTGAGGTCTGATCCCCTGGGGGATAGGTTTTCCATGGTGCTTATAGCAGAAATGAATGCAATGGCTTATCCATTTAGAAATGGTTTGTTTTGAAATAGCCCCCCCCCCCATGCATAGTCTGATGCATATGTTAAGGTTTGGGCGGCAGGGGGTGGTGTGAAAGGAAGTCCCTTGTTTTGGTGGCAGGCCTCTGCCCACCAAAGGAACTCTAGGTGCAGGCAAGGTATGATAGGAAAGTACAGTTTTGTACCTACCATAAATGTAGATGCTCGAGGATCTACATTGCTGCAGTCATAACCTGTGGGTAGTCCGCTGTCCTCGGTCGGCCCGAATACCAAAGAGCTAGGCTGGCGTCGGTCATTGTCGCCTAGAGCTGACGTCAGTATGTAGTAGTACTTAGGCTGAGGATATGGCGTCGGTCATGCGCTTTTCTTGCCCCAGATGTCAGAAGGCCTAAAAATGAAAGGCCAGAGCCAAAATAGTAAATGCCCAACAACCACCAGTGTGGAAATAAAAAGTACCCCAAAAAGAAACCCAGCAACCACAAACTATAGAGGGGAAGGAGGGAGGGATAATAGGACTGCAGCAATGTAGATCCTCGAACATCTACATTTATGGTAGGTACAAAACTGTACTATGTTCTTCGTTTCACATTGCTGCAGTCATAACCTGTGGGTAGAATCCCACAGCAAAGGAAAAGGGAGGCTGGCAAACTAAATAGTATTAGGAGCTGCTAACATGCCCTGTAAAACTGCAGTGGCAAACCCAGCCCTGGACTTGGAATAAAGAGGGAGATGGTAATGTCTAGTAAAAGTATGTACTGAACTCCAAGTAGCTGCCTCCAAAATATCCTTAGTAGCTACCCCTCTCAAAAAAGCAGTAGATGTGGCAGTAGCCCTAGTAGAATGAGGTCTGATCCCAGCAGGAACATTCTTCCCATGATGAAAATAACAAAAAGCAATACATTGACCAATCCACTTAGAAATAGTCTGCTTTGAAACAGCTTTCCCTTGTGAACCCAAAGCAAAGGAAACAAATAACTGTTGAGCCTGTCTGAACTCTTTAGTTCTGCTCAAATAATAACGAAGCTGCCTGTGGATATCCAAAGAATGCAAGACTTTTTCCCCCTTATTTTGGGGATCAGCATAAAAAGTAGGCAAATGAATAGACTGGTTCAAGGCCACATTAGAAATCACTTTAGGCATAAAAGTAGGGTTAGTACGCAAAGAAACTCTATCCTTATGGAATATCAGAAAGGGTTCAACTGCCATGAGTGCCTGCAATTCAGATACCCTCCTAGCAGAAGTAATGGCCAACAAAAAAGCAGTCTTCCAAGACAAAAACTTCAATTCAGACAAGGAGGTAAAGTAAGCTTCTCCAACACAAAATTGAGAACACAAAATTGAGATCCCAGGAAGGAGTAGGAGCTCTACGTGGGGGTCTTATATTTTTTGCCCCTCTAAGAAATTGTTTGAACAAAGGGTGAGAAAATAAAGGAGGGTCACAATCATAGTGAGCAGAAATGGCTGCAGCATGAACCTTCACAGAAGAGAATGACAAACCCTTGTCTAGTAATTCAGTAAGATACTGTAGTGCAAAACTCAAATTAGGTACTGAAACATCAAAGCCCTTTGCTGTGCTCCAAAGAAAAAATCTCCTCCATTTATCAGCATAAACTTTTCGAGTACTAGGCCTCCTGGCTTCCAAAATGACATCTAAAACCTGTTGAGGAAGCTGAGACCCCACCGGCTCCATTACAGAATACGCCAGGCTGTTAGATGCAGGGACTGCACCCAGACATTGAGAAAATGATTGTTTGACTGGGATAACAAATGAGGAATCTGTGGCAAAGGCCAAGGAGGCTCCTGAATTAAACTCCTCAGCAGAGGATACCAATGCTGACGTGGCCAATCTGGTGCTATTAGAATCATGCAAGGCTTGTCCCGCCTGACTTTCAAGAGTACCTTGGGAAGAAGAGGCAGAGGGGGGAAAGCATAAACGTGAAGGTTGTTCCAACTGAAAGATAGAGCATCCACTTTCCAAGCATTTGGGTGGAACATCTTTGTGCAAAATTTTGGCAGTTGGAAATTCAGTGGAGAAGCGAACAGATCTATGTCTGGAGCTCCCCAAGCCACGGTCAACTGTTTGAATACCTGAGGGTCCAGTTTCCACTCGTGGGGATCCACAATTTGTCTGCTCAATACATCTGCTAGGGAGTTCTGTGCTCCTGGCAGAAACCGTGCTTGAAGATTGATGTGCAAACTCAGAGCAGTCTCCCACAAAATCATTGCTTGTCTGCAAAGAGGGTAGGAATGGGTTCCCCCCTGCTTGTTGATGTACCACATGACTGTTGTTGTTGTATGTTTGAATCAACACCTGTCCCGGCTGAAGTAGGTCCTTGAAGGCCATCAAGGCAAATTGGACTGCTAACATCTCCTTCATGTTGATATGCAAATGTAGTAGTTTGAGAGGCCACATGTCTTGTATCCATTTCCCATTGAAATGTGCTCCCCAAGCCAAGTCCGAGGCATCCGTCGTTAGGATCTGACTCGCCTCTGGTCGGGTCACAGAGAGTCCCTTGTTTAGGTGACATTCCTGAGCCCACCACAAGAATTCCTTCTGGATGCAAGGTATAATCCGAATGACAGTGTCCAAACCGTGGCAGTGTTGAGTCCACACACTTTTGAGATACCATTGTAGCTTCCTCATATGCAGTTTGGCATTGGGAAGTACTAGAATGCAAGATGCCATGAACCCCAAGGCTTGAAGGACTGTCCTTGCAGTCAGCCTGGACATTACTGATAACTGCTGGAAGTATAGATGAAGAGTTCTTTGTTTGTCCGGGGTCAGAAATGCCATATGAGAAGCTGTATTCAGTCTCACACCCAGAAAGCACATGTCCTGAGAGGGCACTAGACTGGACTTTATTTCGTTCACAGAATACCCTAGGCACCTTAAAACTGCCATTACATACTGGAAATGTTGTAGTAATTTGTCTTTGTTTTGAGCAAGAATCAGGCAATCGTCCAGATAAGGATAAATTTGTATTCCTCTCTGTCTGAAGAAAGCAATCACAGGAGCCAGAACTTTTGTGAATACCCTGGGCGCAGTAGATAATCCAAAGGGCAATGCAGAGAACTGATAATGAGAAGTACCAGCCCGAAATCTCAGGAATCTCCTGCAGCTGGGCCTGATAGGGATGTGAAGATAGGCCTCTGAGATCTAGGGTTACCATCCAGTGATCTTTGCCTAGCATAGGCAGAAGTTGTTGTAATGTTAACATCTTGAACTTTGGAATGTCTAGGTAGGTATTGAGAATGGACAAATCCAGAATTGGCCTCCAAGTGTTTCCTTTCTATGGCACTAGGAATAGACGGGAATAAAATCCTAGGCCTACTTCTGACGGAGGGACCACCTGAATTGCCTCCATCTGCAAAAGCAAAGAAATTTGCTCCTGAGCCTTCAGCCTTTGCTGAGGAGGCACATCCGGCATGCCTTTGAAAGGAGGAAAAGTGTGAAAATAAAACTTGTAACCTTGATTTATTATATCCAACACCCATTTGTCCTGGGTGACCAAATTCCAGTTTTGTTTGTAAAGTCCCAACTTTCCTCCTAGAGGAGCTGCCAGTAAAGAAGGGTCTGGCAGCGGAAGATACAGGTCATTGGGTCTGCTTACGAAAGGCTGACCCTGCCCTCACCAGAAGACTGTGCAGGAGAACTCCAAGTCCTAGGTCTGAAAGAACCCTGAGCGTGAGCCCTGCCTCTACCACGTCTAGACCTGTCCTTAGACTGATAATCCGAAGAAGGATAAGACCATCCTCTAGCTGGCCAATTCCTACTAAACTTAGGGGGCTGCACCTGCATAAAATCCTTGACCGTCTGCATAGACTTAGCCTTATCTTCCATCTTTTTCAAAACTGATTCCACAGGAGGACCAAAAAGTACTTCAGATTGAAGAGGAGCATCCAAAATCCAAGCCTTAACATGCTCTGACAAATTTTGATCCTTAAGCCAGGCATGTCTACGAATAACTGAACCTGTAGCAGCCACCCTGGATGAAGCCTGAAGAGCATCGAAACCACACTGCAAAGAATGTTTGCCAACTTGATCTGATGCATGAACCAACTCCTGGAGCTCCTTACACTCTATACCCTCAGATAAAGCATCCACCTTAGATTTCAATTGGCCCAACAAAAAGTTCTGATACTTCAGCATATGAAATTGGCAATTCAAAGCCCTCATAGCTAACGAGGAGGTGTACACTTTTTTCCCCCACCTATCTAACGCTCTAGAATCTTTATCCAAAGGAACTGGATTCTTAGCCACAGAAGCCCTAACACCCTTTGGACCTTGAATAATAGTTTCCGGATCAGCTCTAGGACTCTTGTACAAATACTTATGTGCTTCTGGAACTCTGTAATATCTGTCTGGCTTAACAGGGCCGGAGGCAAAGAATCAGGATTAAGGGAAGATTCAGAAAAACATCCTGAACAACATCTAAGACAGGAGGAATAGCCAAGGGCCTATGTTGTGGCAGAAACAAAAATTCCTTAAGCCTTTTCCGAGAATCTGAAAAATCTTGACCTTCCCACTTGAAATGTTCCCTCATGGAATGTAAAGTCTCAGAAAAAGAAAAATCCTCTGGAGGAGAAGCAGAAGGACAGGAGTCCTCTGCATCCGAATCTGAATAGGAAGGAAATCCTGAATTTCTTCAGCTGAGGAATCAGAGTAGTCTGAGGAATGATCCATTCCCTCTAAATCTGCCTCCACCCTAGGCCTCTTCTCTGGGGGGGGCATAGAACCCCTGATCAAAGTAATCAAGTCCTCTGCCATTTTCAACATATGCTTTTTAGGAACAGGGGCTGGAGAGCTAGAACTATGACCAGGGCCAACAAGACAAGGTTTGGCCTTAGCATGGCCTTTAGCCACTGAAGTAGAAGGCCTAATAACCTTTTGTAAAGATGGAACTACAGATACCTGAGAAGCACCCTCAGCCTGGCCTAACTCCTGAGAGGCCAACTCCTGCAAAAGTAAAGGTTCCCCCTGGGATTCAGCCGAACCCTCGGCAGGATCCACAGATTCAACCAGAGGCTCCGTAGAACCAGCGTCCGCAACGGACGACTCATCCGGTTTAGACCTCAAAGATTTATCCTTACGCTTTTTAGCGGTAGCGGGCGTCAGAGGATCCGACGGCATGTTATAGTTACCACCGTTTACCGAAAACAAGCCTGGCACAGTCTAATCTTCGTTTAATGGTGCGCTTATTAAATCTAGCACAAAAGCGACACCCGACCACGTCGTGCTCAGGCCCCAAGCAAGGAATACAGAAAGAATGATAATCCCTATGAGGTATCTGTTTCCCACAAGAAATGCAATTATTAACTTTTTCTGACATCCGGATAACTGAGGCAAGAAAAGACAAAATTTCCCCAACGGGGTACTTAGCCCAACTTGGTCTTCGGTCTGAAACTCGATAAATGAAAATTTCAGAACGCCGAACGGCACTTGCAAACGCTGCTTCTGCTTCGGACCACGCGGCAAGAAAGACTGAGGATATGGCGTCGGTCATGCGCTCAAGTACTACTACGTACTGACGTCAGCTCTAGGCGACAATGACCGACGCCAGCCTAGCTCTTTGGTATTCGGGCCGACCGAGGACAGCGGACTACCCACAGGTTATGACTGCAGCAATGTGAGACGAAGAACATTCATTGTTTCTAGGCTGTGAGAATGTTGACTCCATAGGCTTTTTAGATACCACTGTAGTTTCCTCATATGCAGTCTTGCATATGGAATCAGAAGAATGCAGAAGGCCATGAACCCCAAGGCTTGCAGTATTTGTCTTGTAGATAGCAGGGTTTGTGTGGTCACTCGTCTGAAGTAGGTTGTCAAATAAATTTGCTTTTCTGGCATGAGGTAAGCCATCTGGGAAGTTGTATTCAAGCTTGCTCTCAGGAATGTAATTTGTTGACAGGGTACCAGTTGTGATTTCTTTTCGTTTATGGTGTACCTCACACAAGTTAGAACCCTTTTTACAAACGCCAGATGATTCAAAAGTATGTCCTGGCTTTCTGCCTGAATTAGACAATCGTCCAGGTATGGGTATATTTGAATACTTCTTTGCCTGCAAAATGCAATAACTGGAGCTAGGCACTTTGTGAATACCCTGGGCGCAGTAGATAAACCAAAGGGCAGTGCAGAGAACTAATAGTGCGTGTAGCCTGCTTTGAAGTGTAGGTATCTTCTGCAAGATTCCCTGACTGGGATGTGCAGGTATGCTTCTTTTAAATCTAGTGTTGCCAACCAGGCGTCTTTGCCTAGCATAGGAAGTAACTGGTGAAGAGTCAGCATCTTGAATTTTGGAATCTCCAGAAAGGTGAGTAGACAGGTCCAGGATTGGATGCCATGATTTGTCTTTTCTGGGTACCAGGAAAAGTCTGGAGTAGAAACCTTGTCCCTTTTCCTCTTCTGGTACCAGTTGAATAGCCCCTATGCTTGAGAGAAAGTACTTGTTTTTGAGCCTCTGCCCACTGATTTGGTAGTAAGTCCGGCCACCCACTTGGCGTTGGCAACGTGTGGAAGTGAAATCTGTATCCCTGGGACACTATTATTTAAAACCCATTTGTCCTGGGTAATGAGTTTCCAGTTCTTTGCATGAAGAGCAATCTTTCCCCCCCCAATGGGGCAGTCAGAAGATAAGTGCTTGGAGATTTTAAAAGGAAGTCATTGAGACAGTTTACCATAGGGTGGTGTCTTGTTATTCCCAGACTTGGAAGTGGAGGCCCCCCCACGGCTTAGTTCTGCAAGTCCCCTGGGACTGAAACCTGGGGTTTTTGCTGTGTCTGGGTTTGGCTTGAGAAGACCTGGAAGGGGCTGGAAAGGACCAATTCTTAGAAGGCCAGTGCCTACTAAATCTAGGAGGCTGAACTTGTAAAAAATCTTTAACAGTTTGCATAGATTTGGCTTTACCTTCCATATTTTTAAGAACTTTTTCAGCCTTGTTGCCAAACAGGCAGTCCTGATTTAAAGGAGCATCCAACAATTTAGATTTAACATGATCAGGCAAAGATTGCATCTTAAGCCAAGCATGCCTTCTAAGCACAGACCCAGTAACAGCAGCCCTGCAAGAGGCTGCTAAAGAATCAAAACCACATTGCAAAGTATGTTTTCCAACTTGTTCAGCAGAATGCATTAAATCCTGTAAGTATTTATTTTCCACACAGTCAGGAATCAACATCATTTTCTGTTTAAGCAGTCCAATAACATGTTGCTGATATTTTAACATATGAAGTTGGCAGTTTAAAGTTCTAATTGCCAAGGTTGCTTAAGTATAAACCTTTTTACCCCATCTATCCAGCGCCCTGGAGTCTCTATCAGAAAGGGTAGGATTTTTAGCAGTAGAAGCCTTAATGCCCTTGGGCCCCTGTGAAATAGGATTTTTGAAAACTTGTGTGACTCAGGGACCCTGTAGTTATCTGTCAGGTTTACTGGGAGCAGGGAATCAGGGGCCAAACTGGATTCCGAGAAAGCATCATCAACAATGTCTAGTACAGGCGGAATAGCCAAGGGCTTATGCTGAGGTAGGAGAAGGAAATCCCTAAGCCTCTTTTTTGAATCAGAAAATTCCTGGCTTTCCCAGTGAAAATGCTCCCTTAAGTGTATGTAAGGTTTCCCCAAAAGAAAAATTCTCACGAGGGGAAGCAAAGGGAATAGAGTTTGCTGCATCAGAATCCTCATAAGTAGGTAAGGACAAATCCAGGTCATCAGCAGTGTCAGAAAAAACAGAATCCTGATCAGAAGATTCACAATCAAGCTCAGCCCTAGGCCTCGGGGGGGTTGGCTACCCCTGATTAGAGTTATTAGATCTTCAGCCATTTTTATAATTTGTTTTTTAGGCATAGAGGCCTGAGTATGTGGCCTGGGCGTCGTTTTTTTTTTTTAGACATGGATCGAGATTTAGGCCTTAGTAATGAAGGAGGTGTCTATTTAATATGCAAGTCCGTAGGCCTGAATACACCCTCAGAAGCCGGTGCTTGCTCAGCAGCTCCGGACCCATCCAAGGTAGGGACATCCGCAGATTCCATAGTTGAAGTATCTCGCGGCATACCGGACGACGAATGGGTCTCAGTAGAGGCCTGCGAATCACAAGTAGTGGGTATCAGAGGCTGCAGGAGCACCTCACTGAGTACCTGCGAACTGGCGACTGGCTTAGGAGAAGCGTAGTCGACAGTTTTGGACCTCGGCAGCCTGTCTCTGTCTTTATATTTGCGTTTTTTCAGAATCCCGGTAGTCGGATGGCTAACGGACTACATTTCTGGATAATTACACCGAGAACCAAAATATTTAGAGGCAAAAATACAGACGACGGATAGTGCGCTGATTAAATAAAGCACAAAACCAAAAGCAAGGTACGTCGTGGTCAGGGCCTAGGCAAGGAATACAGTACGAATGAAAATCTTTATGAGGTATTTGCTTTCCACAAGTAATGCAATTATTAATTTTTACGGACATCGGAAGGAGCAAGAAAAAGTTTCCCAACAGGGTACTTGGCTTTTAGTTGAAGACTTCGGTTCTGAAACTCGAAAATGAAAATTTCAGGAGTCGGTCGACTGGCACTTGCGTACTGCTTCTGCTTCGGACACTGCATGGCAAGAAAGACTGATGCAATGGTGTCGGCTGCATGTTTTATACCCCTGACGTCATGAAAGAAGGGACAGCAACTGACCCAGGACCCAAGACTTTTGTTAATCAGGCCGACTGAAGGCAACCTGCAAGCAGATTACCCAAATGTAATGACTGCAACAGTGAAACACGAACATCATCATGGACAGAAGTAGGTCAAAAGTTGACAGCCGGGTGCACAAAACCCAGGATAAAAAGTCCCAATCCTGGTAGGTGCACTGGTGCCAGGACTGGAAAAAATGACAGTGTAGAATCCTCAAGACATGGAAACATTCCTACAGTGGGGCTAGGCCAGGCCCATGGGGAGGATGGCCCCCTGTTGTAGAAGGGAGCAGCAGTCCACAAAAAACACAAAATCTGATAGGCCAAAGAGCAGCCATAAAGATGAGAGTGGACTATTGAGGATAAGAAAATATGTACTGTCACTACTATGCAAAAAGCCCCGAATTTCCAGACACAAGATGTACAAAACGATTGAGAGAGAAATTAGAGGAAAGAAAAACTGTCAAAGCTTCAAATAAAAAAATTGTGGCCATTAATACAACACACTTGTGAAAAACAGTACATAGACCAAGAAACTTTGATCTGTTTGGAAAAAGAAGCATCTGAGGAAGTACAGAAATATAAACAACAAAACCTAAATATTTCTGAAAAGTATAAACAAGAAATATGGACATAGGAAAGAAAGATTTGATATGGTGCAATACTTACGCAAAGGTGAAAGCCAAATTAAGCAACCCCAAAGATATCCAAATAGAAATACAGGCATAATATCACAAATAGGGAATGTAGAAAAGTAGTTTAGTAAAGTAGAAGTTGAAGTTATGGAGTGCCTGCGAAATGAAGGATTTGAAAGTAAGAAAAAAAAGGAAGATCAGGAGACATCTGAAGAAGAAATATGCACATGGGAAAGAGTTAATATGGTGTAATATCAACGCAAAGGAGAAAGTAAAACTAATCAATACAAAAAGAGCAGCACCAATACAGGCAAAAGAATTCGGACATGTAAAACTAAGAAGACAGAGGAAAAGGAGATTAGTAATGGAGAAGTTAAAGAAATAGAACCCGAGAATATGGAGCACTTCCGAAGTGAAGGATTCAGAGTAGAAAATCTAATCAGAAAGCACCACAACAGGATAGAGCAATGGACCTCCAAATTAAGTGAAACCAGTGGAACAGGAAGCAACTGGTTAGGTGCCATATGACGATATTTTGAAGCCTCCCACAGGAAACCAGTATAAATGTTCCCTTGAAGCTGGACAGCAAGGGAAGGAACAGGAAACTGCTGGAACTCTCACGCAGTCAATGTTGAGGAGTGATAGGCAAGTGAGTTCCCATATAACACAGCAGATGGCAGAGGATGAAATTGAAGAGAATGTGCCACAGGAAGATGCAATAGAACTTTTTATAGAATGCCTGCAGGAAATAGAAAATAAAAAAATGTGCCCTCAGTTTATAAGAAAATGAGCTAAGAGAAGAGTTGCTTGATTTAATAGACATAGGTAGACATATTAAGATCAATGAAACAAATAGACTGCAGAAGATCAATAAAACCCAAAAAGTCAGAAGTTTGATAAAACAAATATACACAGTAATTAGGCCTGTCCATAGAGATCCATGCAACAGAACAAAAGTAAACAGGATATACTACTGTGGCGCTAAATTTACAACTGATAAAGTTCTACCACAAGAACACAGGGTAGTAGTGAGGGAAAGGAAGGGGAGAAATTGAATATCACCATGGAAGTATCAAACAGAGAAAAATATAAAGCAATTAAGACAAGAAGTGTCACTGTTAGAAGAGTATAGAAGAGAAACAGACCAACAAAAATACTTACAAAGATAGACGTGATAAAAGCAATGCACAGTATTAGAACAGATAAGGATCTATCATGCACTATCGCAAATAAAAAATAGTCTTGGCACAGGTGGAAAAACTTAGAAGATATGCAGCTAAATATAAAGGAAAAGTACAAAATAAGCAATTTACTGATGGCCCAAAAAAGTATTATAGACAATTGGGAAGCAAGGTAAAAGAAAAAATAAATACATTTTGAAGAAGTATCTATGAAGATCCTGTAGAACACAACAAAGGTGTTAAATGGAAAGAAGTAAAAGAAAGAAAGAATAAGAAGTTTAAAGGTACAGGATATGAAATAGGATGAAGTAACAGTGAGAGAGACTGAAACAAAATTAAGAAAAGCCTCTAAATGGAAAACCCCAGCCACAGACGCAGTATCTAACTTCTGGTAAAAAGTATTAACATTTTGCACGGAGATTTAGCCATGAGTAAGAACTACTTATATGCGCATCCCGAACAGACACCAACCTGGCCAACAGGAAAAACAATGCTCCTACTAAAGAAGAAACCTGCAAGCTACCCTAAAATTACAGGCCAAATAACTGGCCTTCCAATGACATATGAACTATACATTGCAACTGATGTTGGCAGAGTTTAGTCATTTAGAAGAAAACTCAATTATGGCAATAGAATAAAAACGCAATAAAAGAAGGTTATATGGAACAAAGGATCATTTGTTGTTAAATCAAGTCATAGTGGAAAACTGTAAAAAGGGGATGAATCAGTATGGCATGGATGACTACAAAAAAGCATTTGATAGTATCCCACATTCATGGATTAAAAAAAAAAAAAAAAAAAAAAAAAAAGAGAGTGCTTAAAAATGTACAAGATGGTGCACCCTACACTGATCGACTACATTACAGTGATCATGAAACAGTGGCAGACCACTTTAATGTAGTCGATCAGCGCAGGGTGTATCTTATAAAAATTCAAAGGGGGACATTCCAGAGTGACTCTGTCACCACTGCTCATCTGTCTTGCCCTTAACCCATTAAGCTGTCTACTTAACAGCTTAGGCCATGGCTATAATTTGGCTCCTAGAAAACAACAAAGTTTAAATACTTATCTTCTGTTTGTCGATTTAAAACTGCATAGCTCATCACATAAGGAACTGAAAGCACATCTGCAAGTTGTCAAAACTTTTATTAATGTCATTTGGTCTTGATAAATGTGCAAAAGCAACCTTTAAAGCAGGAAAACTGCAGCACCTGGAAAACATCAGTTTGGGACAAGAACGTGATATAAAAAAGAACTTGAGCAAGGGGGAGTGTATAAATATTTCGGAATTGATGAAGGATCAACAATAAAGCATTAACAAATGTGAATAAAACTTAGTAAGGAATACTTTACAAGACTTAAATTAATCCTGACCACAGCGTTGACATCTAGAAACAAAATTCAAGCTATAAACAAATTTCCTCTTCCTGTCCTAATTTACAGTTTTGGAGTGATTGATTGGCCCCAAAACGTGTTGGATAGATTAGACAGGAAAATAAGAAGGATGCTTCATGCTAACCAAATGATTTATAAAATTCAGTGCATACCAAGATTATATATTCCCCGTTTTGAAGGAGGGATGGGCCTACTTGATATTGATTGCATGTACAGATCTGCAATCATGAGACTCAACACATATCAGCTGACCTCACAAGACCCAAATGTAGTGAAAGTTTTGAAACACGAGGAGAATAAATCTAAGATGACTTCCCTGCTTAGTCTAGCAGAAGCATATCAGTGTCAAGCAGGAATGAAAATGACTCAAGTAGATAAAAATGAAGCAGCAACTGAATGTTCCAAAAAAAAAAAAAAAAAAAAAAAAAAGAATATAAATATAGTTGCAAGTACAGAAAACTTCTGGAAGAACCTCATGTTGATCAAGAATGAACACAGGAATGGTTAAGGAGAGGCAAATTCAAACCAAGAGATACATGTTAGTTTACAAAATCCATTGAATACGTGGGAGAAACAGAAAAATGCAGGTTTTGTAAAACAGAATTGGAAACAGTTGCACACCTCATTGCTGGTTGTGACATTAATGACAGGACGACTGTATACTGAAAGGCATAATGATGTGGCAAGAATGTTGCACTGGGGATTGTGCAAACAATGGTATTGAATGGCTGAAAAACACTGGAAACATGAGCCACAAAGCATCACATAAAATAAAGTCTACATCACATGGGATCACCCATTACCAACAGTTCAAAAGATAGATGCTGGGTGGGCAGGGCCTAGATGGCCAACTGAGAGCAGTGAATTTTGAGAGCTCCATAAACTAGTATAATATTGTTCTTCTTTCGGCTTTTCCACAGTTAGGGGTCGCCACAACAGAAGTCCATTCCACTAATGATTGGCAGTAGAGTTTTACGGTGCCAAGGTGCCAGCTCGACGCCCAATCTTCAACGAAGGCACGCCCATTCACGCATGTCTTTCGAACGCCACTTGACCGCGGGGAGGACATGCAGACTCCACACAGAAGGCGCTCCAGCCGAGAATCGAATGGGAGAACCTCTTGCTGTGAGGCGACAATGCTACCGTTGCACCACCGTGGCTAACCCTCCATAAACCAGTATAATATAAGAAATTTTTTTTATTTTCAAGTTTAAAATGTCAGAAATCTATAGATAAACTACTAAACTACATAAAAATCAATTTTGGTGGAGATATACAAAAATGTTCCTGTCAAGTAACTTGGAGATACATTGAGTCACTGAATGTGAACAACTCAAGGAATTCTCATCCAGATGCTGCTTTGAAAAAAGAACTGCAATTGATGACATCTACCTTCCAGGATGCATCTTTGAAGGTGGATGGCTTTAAAAATGACTTGGAAAACCTTAAATTAAAATTCCCAAAAACAGACTGATACTCTTAAGGAACTATTACAGCAACACCATACAAAAATAACAAATATAGAGACTTCTCTAAATGACACTGAAGGGAGACTCAGAGGAATAATTCCAAAAAGAATTTCTGCTTAAACAGAATACATGGCTGCTTAACAAGAGACAACTTGGAAAACAAGGAAAGGAGAAACAACATAAGGATCTTTGGTCTGCCTGAAAACACTGAAGGCAAAAACATTAATTTTATTCTTAACCTGGATTCCTGAATTTTTAGATTTGAAAAAGGGGCTTTCATTTGGAATTGAAAGGGGGCATAGAGCACTGAGGAAACCTGCTTCTATCTCAAATACTCCACATTAATCCATAGTTATAAAATTTCTTTCATTTCTGGACAAGGAACTAATATTAAAACCTGCTTGGAGAAAATCACCCTTAAAATACAATCAAAGCCTGATAAGGTTTGACAATGATTATTCTTCCAGAATACTAGAAAAAAACTGAGTGTGAGAAGGTCACTGAAAAAACAATCAGTAAAAACAAAAATGAAAACTCCAGCAAAGCTAGAACTTCCACTGAGTAACCTCCCAAACCTCTTGTATCAGAGGCACATGGGATAAATGCAAATGAATCATATGAACATCAGGTGTTTTAGCTCATTGGCCATTCTGAATGCCCATGACTTGTTTCGTCGTTTTAATGGGCAATTTCAGGCCAATAAAGCCAAACCCCACTAGCTGTGGATTTGCATATTTCGGCCTTGTTATGACCTCGTCAGCACACCACAACCAGTGTGTTTGACTAAGCATTTATTGGCCTGAATTTTTTCTTGATGAAATAAATAAATAAAAATTAAAAATAAGTGCAATTATATACTTAAAATGTATTTTGGTCCACACATTAAGGATTTACATAAGAGTGGAAGTCTGAATTATTGTGAAAGACTAAGAGCACTTGGTCTTGTGCAGTACCCTTTGCAGTGGTCTGGGAGTTGACCTTGCTTGGACGTGTTGGGCATACAGGGGTAGCTGATTCTAGGGGGGTTTGGGGTTGCTGGGAAGTGCTACAGAGTCATCAGATTTCCTTTGTGGAAATATCTGTGGGAATGGAAGGTGTGTTGAGTGGTTCACTAGAGTGGCCACTGCATGAACAGGCTGGTAAAACGGAACAGGACAAATATTGGTTTGGATATTTTAAGAACAGCCTGGAAACACACCACATGAACTAGTGAATGGTATTCTGGCAAAACTGGATGGGCATCGTTGCCCGTCCTTGAAGTACTGATGTGTGTGTATGTAAGGATGGAAATATACTTATAACAAATAAGAAACTAGAAAGGTCTCATAATTTAAAGTCTATGGACTGTATAAACATGCTTGGAAGGAGCTAATAAGAATAAGCATTACAGCTTGTGGTCTCTCAAATAACCAAGCAACAGCCAAAAAAAAAAACAGTTATGCAATGCATGATTTTTAGTAAATCTAGACATTAAATATATAATAGTCATATAAGATAAAACAGTCTGCTGAATTTAGATATTAAAGACAGGATTTAATAACATGGGCTTGTGTATAACACTACTGTCAACTTGTCGTAAATGACATACACTACACTGAACATCAAAGGGGAAGCATGATGTTTTTCTTATATATGTAAATATGCATAACAAGTCATGTAATTGCTTTAACTTGAATTGTAGTTTTTGTAACCCATCTTGACCATATACAATACTTAAGCGGTTACTAAGGTAACTAATTTTTATACATGACATCAAACTGACCAAGCTGTTCAAGAGAAACAATAGAAGCCTGAACTTGAAATATCACAGAATTAACAATCATATTCTGAACAGATAGTATTAAATTGACAATATACACTCAGTTTAATAGCATGGGCTTCTGTATAATAACACTACTGTTTTAGCTGGTCATAAATGATATACACTATACTGAACATCAAGGGGAAGCATGATGATTTTCTCATACAAGTAAATGTGCATAACAAGTATATAATTGTTTTAACTTGAACTGTGGTTTCGTAACCCATCTTGAACATACATCTTAAGCTGTTAAAGTAACTAATGTTTTATACATGACAAATGGACAAAGCTGTTCAAGGAAACAATAGAAGTCTGAACTAGGAATGTCACAGAATGTAACAATCGCATTCTGAACAAATAGTATTAAACTGACACTCATTAACCTTTGCTGATTACACAAAATAGAATGTTACCATTTAAATCTAAAAACTTTCAGTATATGCTATAAAATGGCAACTTATGAATACGGAAAGGGAACTTGTAATCATTAATCCCAATAAGTGAATTTGTTGTTTTTAACCTATAATTTCACTCATTTTATAATAAGAAATGATAGATATAAAAATCCTTGTGTGTAGAAAATGGGGGAAGAGGGATGCACTGATAATTAAAATGCACCAACTTTCATCAATGTTCACATAAAACAAACTTGATGTTTTAACTGCGGTGGTGGTGCTGCGGTAGCGTTGTCGCCTCACAGTAAGACGTCCTGTTCGATTCTAAGCTAGAGCGTCTTGTGTGTGGAGACATGCGTGAATGGCTGCAACCGTTGAAGGTTGTGCGTCAGGGCCGGCAACTCGGCATGTAAAAATCTACTGCCAATCATTAGCGGACCGGAGTTCCGCTGTGGCGACCCCTAACCGGGAAAAGCCGAAAGACACAACAACAACAACAAACAAAGTGATTACTTAAATGCTGGCAAACAATGAAATATAACTTCTGATATATCCAGTAAAATACACTGCATTATAAACATTGGGTATAAATATTATCTACTTATATTAATTAATAAGTTTTGAAAGACTTCAATAAGGGTGAATATGTTAAATACCTGTGTGCTATAACCTTTTATTCAGGTTTTATATACGATACATCCTACTTTACTATGATTGAATTGCTTGTCATCTACCTTTCATGTAAATATTAATTGCTTATACAGTATGTAAACATGTATATTGTATTAGAATTCTGTCTAATCTACAATAGTACTATACCTGTTCAAAATATAAATATTGCTTATTCCTATTCCAAATATTCTCCATACGATAATTCAATTTATAGAGCTCAGATGTTCTGGATTGTCAATGTATGAGTGATAATCTTACGGACTTAGGTTTATCCATCAGATTAGGAATGATTTTCATTCTATGGCTAGTGCGGATCTTAGTTTTAACATTTATTAATTTAAATTTATTTCACAAAAATATTTTTAGTATGCCTGATCAAAACATTACTTTACTGGTAAACACTCAAAGTATAAAACTGATAATTTCCTTTAAAAGCTCAAACACATACTTTATAGTTATCAGAGGAAAATGTTTAATAGTACAATAAAACAAAAAATATATAGTCTACATAACATACCATGGATTTAACTTTATTATCTTTAAATACCAATGGCTTAAACAATCCTAGCAAGAGATCAAATCTACTGAAATATTTAAAACTGAACAAAGCACAAATTGTCTTCCTTCAAGAAACTCATTTCAAAACAAACGACAATTACAAATGGAATCCTAAGGAATACATCAGCGCAATCCACTTATAAGACAAAGAGAAAAGGGGTAACAATTTTATGGGAAACAAATGTGATTAACCCAGAAATCATTTAAGTGTGAAGATAAAGAAGGCCTTATGGCATTAGTAATAGCAGACTATGGACCCTGGACCCTAGCCAATCTATACTGGTTCCCAGGCATTGGAACAGAAACCGTTAAAAAAACACTTGGATTTCATTTCCAATAATTATAAAGGCAACTTAATATTAGGCGAAGATTGTAATTGTATATTTCATATTTTTGAAACTACAAATAAAAGACTGCTGCATACATCTGCTGTATCAACAAGTGGGTAGAATCATTTCATCTTGTAGATACTTTCAAATTTAAAGAATATAAATTTTTGTTGTTTTCTCAAAGATCGCAGATTTGGTACCCAAACGAGAATAGATAAAATATTTGCTGCCCATGACTTACACTCCAAAATCATTAATTTCTCAATCACTCCTTGCCCCTTTTCAGACCACAATTCATTGACACAAATTTCAAAATGGGTACAAACCATTAATCTTTAACTCCAGAATTCCAGCATATATAACTAAAATTAAAGATTTCAAACCCTGGTTATTATCCGAATTACTGTTCTTCTTGGATATTAATTACACCACAGAGAGAAATAAAATAATTATATGAGACTCATTAAAATCTTACATATATGGTAAAACCCTAACTTGTTATAAAAAAAAAAATCAGAGAATGAGATTCTGAATTATTAGATCTACAATGAGATTCTGAATTATTAGATCTACAATCCAAACTTTTGTCAGTAAAAGCTGAAAAAAAATCATTTGGAGATGAAAAAAAAACGTAGAAGCATTAAACAATAAATACAATGAAATTCTAACACAAACTAGTTTAACTTTAGAAAAACTAAAAATTAATACTTTGGCTACTTCTCCCATATATCTACATAATTTATCCACAAGAATCAAAATACAATCAAAGGCTAATAACATTAAAAGTATCTACCATGAAATGAAAGGGAAAAATGTCTCAGATATAGGTGACATTCTTGATGCCTATAGAAATCACTATATGGAAAATTTCCAAAAAGAAAATATACATATCGATCAATTAAATTTAGATGAAAAATATTCCAATATAAAAACAGAAAAATTAAAACTAGATCTGCAAGCAATCATATCCTACAAAAAATTACAGATACAATACAAGAGGGTGAAAATAATAAAGCTCCAGGTATAGATGGTATAATTATGGAAATATATAAACTTTTCCCTTCAAAAGATACTATCCCTCTTCCATAAAACTTTATTAGAATTTCAGTCACAAGCTTTAACACACTATATATTTTATACAATTTAATATCTCTTGGAGATATTCCTTAATCGCACCAATCCTAAAGGAAAACAAATCCCCAAACCTCTGTACCTCATATAGACCTATATCATTATTAAATAAGGACTATAAGATATTTACGACGATATTAACTAAAATAATGAAAATACCACTATCCAAAACAATAAATAATTATCAAACTGGATTTATATATCATAGACACACACATGACAATATTAAAAGGGTAATTTCTCTTATAGACTATGTTAAAGAAACACATAATTGGCTTAGATATAGAGAAAGCCTTTGATTCCCTAAATTGGGACTATTTATTCAAAATCCTAATGCTATTTGAATTATTTCCTGCATCCTTTGTTCATCTCCTAAAGAATATACATACAAATAATTTAGCATATGTCAAGTTAGGTCCTTTTACCTCTGAATCTATACATATAACAAAAGGCAGTAAAACAAGAATGTCCCATGTCACCAATTCTAATTGCTCTGGCTATTGAAATATTGGCAGATTCAATTCGTAACAATATAAAAATCAAAGGAATATGTGTTTATTATGAACAATACAATTCTAAAGTAATGCTACTTGCTGATGATATATTACTAACATTATCCAATACAAAAGAGACCAGAAGAATTAGATACATCGACAAATTTCACATGACTTCAGGACTCCATTTCAATAAATCAAATTTTTTAATTTTTAAATAAAAAAAGAACTGCAGACCAAGGGGGATCACATCATAGGGAGACAAGAATCTATCTTAAAATATCTAGGAATTGAGTTATGCAAAGATAATAATGAATTTGTCTCAAAAAACTACAATATCATCAACAATACAATTAAAATATCTGTGGAAAAATGGAACAAAATATTACCATTGAAGATAGACTACAGTTAATAAAAATGGTTTTACTGCACAAGATCCTATATATAGCCTTGGCAATACAACGGTTACCAGAAAGGAATATAAGTAAATTAGAAGTTATGTACCTACCATAACGTTCCATGTTAGTTGTCTTCTCTCGCCTTCTTTCTTGCTGGATGGGTTCGGAGCCGATCCTCGGCCGACTCGCACTGCTAAGCTTGAGAACTCCTTTTACCAGCTCGAGGCAACCCTATATCCCATGATGCAAGGCGAGACGACCTCAGATCTCGTTTGGTAGCTAAAACACCCTGCTAAATAAAACCACTATTCCCAAAGGAAGAGCAAAGACTAGCCTAGAAAAACTAGGCAAAGGTTCTAAAGATAGACTCTTTCTGCTGAAGACTCAGGAGAGTGAAAACTGAGAAAGAGAAGCCCTTCAAGATCTGTCCAGGCCAGGGGGAAGGAGGGAGGGCAGAAAGAAGCGAGAAGACAACTAACATGGAACGTTATGGTAGGTACATAACTTCTAAATGTTAAGTTGTCAATCTCGCCTTCATTCTTGCTGGATGGGACCGCGTCCCTAGCACCTGTAGCTGGCTCAATGGAACAGACTCTTGAGTACTGTGGAACCAAAACTGGCTCTGTCCCTGGAGGCCAAATCTAATTTATAATGAGATACAAAGGTATGAGGAGTGGCCCAAGTAGCTGCTGCACAAATGGTATCAATGGGTAGCCTATCCTGAAAAGCTGTAGATGTGGACAGGCTCCTGGTTGAATGCTTCGGTTTTGAGGGTAGTTGCTTGCCTCTGAGCGAATACACATAAGAAATGGTAGAAGACAACCATCTGGATAAGGTCACTTTCGACACTGGGAGACCTTTCCTGTTTTCTGCATAGGAAACAAATAATTGATCAGATTTCCTGAATTGTTTTGTTTTATGCAAATAATATCTGAGTTGACGATGGACATCCAAAAAATGAAGTTTTTGTTCAGCTCTGTCGGAATAATTAGGGAAAAAAAAACTGGCAGATCGATGGATTGATTAATTAATATTAGTCTGAGAAACAACTTTGGGCAGAAAAGATGGATTAGTTCTCAAGGATACCCTATCTTTGTGAAAAACTAAGTATGGGGAATGGATACAGAGGGCTTGAAGTTCAGATACCCTCCTTGCTGAAGTGACAGCCACTAAGAATTTTGTTTTCCAGGTCAGCAACTTTAAGGAGCATGAAGCAGACGGTTCGAAGGGGGTAAAATCAAGGATGTTAACATCAAATTCAGATCCCATTGTGGAGGAGGATGTTTTACTGGAGGCTTTAGGAGAAAAACACCTCTCAGAAAGGCTTTGCATAGTCTATGCGACATTAAGTTATGATCTTGCAAACCAACATGATATTTAGAAATTGCTGCCAGTTGAACTTAACTGTCGATGAAGAAGATCCTGACTGAAAAACTTCAGCCAGAAAATCTAAAACTGAATGCAACGGCGCAGTAAAAGGATCAATGCACCTGGAGTTTGCCCATAGGGAAAAACGTCGCCACTTGCTAGCATAAACCGTTCTGGTGGACGACTTTAAGGAAGCTATTAAGATATCGCTGACAGGATCAGAGATCATAGGAAGCCTGGCTAGGGAAGGAAGTGGAGCAACCAAGCAGTGAGGTTGAGAGAACGAATGGCCCGGTGCTGTTGACCCGTTTGGTGGATCAGAAGATCCGGAACTGGGTCCAGATGCCAAGGCTGCACCAGGAGATGATGTAGGGACGGAAACCAAATTTGTCGAGGCCAGTAAGGGGCAATGAGAATCAACTTGGCTCTCAAAACGGTAGCTTTCTGAATGACCTGTGGAATTAAGGGGAATGGGGGAAAGGCGTACAGAAGTCCCCGGGGCCAATCCTGGGTAAGAGAGTCTCTCAGGGGATGGTCTGGCAGGGGAAAGAGGGTGAAGAAGTCCGGGCATTTGCTGTTTTGGGGTGTAGCAAAAAGGTCGCAACAAGGGGTGCCCCACTTCTGAAAAATCTCGTCCACTACCGATTGTTTGAGAGACCACTCGTGAGGCATGAGAATAGCTCTGCTCAGTCTGTCCACTAAGAGGTTGGACCTGCCGGGGATGTGCGTTGCTATCAGAAACAGATGAGAGGAGATTGCCCATTGCCAAAGTCTGAGAGCTTCTCGACATAAAGGATAGGACTTGGTCCCGCCCTGTTTGTTGATGTACCAGACTACAGACATGTTGTCCGTTTGAACTGCAATAGTCCCCGAGGGAAGAAAGTCGTTGAGGGCTTGCAACGTTAAAAGCACCGCTCTCATCTCCAGGACATTTATGTGCAGATGGTATTCTGTGGGTTGCCAAGTCCCATGGACCATCCTGCCCTGATAATGCCCCCCCACCCGATCAGAGAGGCATCCGAAGTGACTGTGGCAACCGGAGTTGGGGGAACAAATGGTCGGCCCTGATGGAGCAGAGGAGAAGACATCCACCAGTTTAGATGAGTCTTGCATGATTGTGTAACCAAAATTTCGTGCCTCATGGGTAGGTTCTGGAACGACCACTGAGTGAATAACATCCACTGCAGAAGACGCATGTGGAAACGAGCTAATGGTAGAAGTACAATGGCCGCAGCCATAAGACCTAGAACCTTCAGAACCAATCTGGCTCTGACTTTGTTGCTCAGTAATATGATCCGAACGTATTTTTGGATGTCCAGAATTCTCTGATTTGTTAGTCTGGCTAACATACTGACGGTGTTTAGTTCTGTGCCTAAAAAGGTGATAGATTGGCAAGGCAGCAGAGAAGATTTTTCGAAATTCACTGAGATTCCCAACTTTTTGCAAATCTGCAGAGTGTAATCTCTGCTTTGAAGAAGCTGATGCTTGGTGGTGGCGGAGAGGAGCCAGTCGTCCAAATAAGGAAACACCTGGAATCCTTGACGTCTCAGATGAGCCGTAACCACTGCCATGCATTTGGTGAACACTCTGGGGGCTGAAGTGAGGCCAAAGGGCAGGGCTCTGAATTGATAATGACTGGTCCCCAGCCGAGCGGAGAAACCTCCTGGAGCGTCTGTGTATCTTTATGTGATAGTACGCGTCCTGAAGGTCCATCGAGCACATCCAGTTGTCCTTGCCCAAAAAGGGCAGAATGGACTGAAGCGTGACCATCCGGAATCTTGCCTTTCTGACAAATCTGTTTAGATTGCTCAGGTCTAAAATTGGTCTCCAATCTCCCGTCCTTTTGGGGACCAAAAAGAATCTTGAGTAGATGCCGGATCCTACTTGGTCTGCTGGAACACTTTGGACGGCTCTTTTTTCTAGGAGCTTTAAGACCTCCTGTTTTGCCAAATCCCTTTGACCGGGTGAGATGTCTGGAAGGGATTGGTGAGGTACGGGATACCTTTTGAAAGGGATTTTGTAACCCTCGGATATGATAGACTGTACCCACATGTCTTGTGAGAGGGAACGCCAGGCTAATGGGTACAGCGATATCCTTCCCCCGACTGCCTCCAAGGGTGGACAGTCGGGCAACACCTCAGGGATGCTGAAAGGGTTCGTCAGGAAGAGGCTCCCTGCTACCCTGATTCTGGGGACCCCCCCTGCCTCTAGGGCGTCTGTTATTGTTACCCCTCTGCCTCTGGGGTAAACTGACCACGTGTCGGCGTAACTCCTTGGGCTTTCGAACCACATTTTTCCTCCTTTCTGACCTTTGGGATAGGGTCTTGAAGGAGTGGAAAAATGGACTCCTACGGCAGAAAGGGTTTTGCCGTCTTGTTCACACCTGGTCAAGGTTTCCTTCACCTGCGGTCCGAACAAAGCCGAACCGTCAAAGGGGTATTGGTGAAGGGCCTTAAAGGGGTCCACGAAATTACAAAGCCGCATCCAGGCCTGGCGCCTAAGTGCCACTCCTGTGCCTGCGGCTCTACCGCTCCATCGGCCGCATAGGATATGAGCCGCATGGAGGAGTTGGTTAAGAATTTAGGATTGCTAGCTGTGAGGCAATCTTGTCTTGAGTCCCAGCAGCTGAAGGATCCTGAACCACTTCACCTAGTTCCTTGAGAATGTCTCTCTGAAGTCTGGTGAAATGACAAAGGTAGTTCAGCGAACGCATAGCAAAGGTCGCTGAAGAAAACATCCACTTGCCATACCTATCCATGGTCCTAGAGTCTTTGTTAGGAGGATGGACAGGCATGGAAGGATCCATAAGTTCCTTCTTGGTGGCCGCCGCCACCATAGCATCCACAGAGGCGCCTTTAGAAAGAAACTGCTTGTCTGATGGGGCGTAATAAATTTGGATGGCCTCCTGGGGACAGGTTCCACAGAATCTGGGGCTGCCACGCCTTCGAGCCACTACCTGCATGAGTGGGTCGAAGGCGGAGACACCAGGGGTGGAGGGTCGGGATCCAAACGCCTCCAGGTATACCGACTCATCCTCAGAGGGGTCAATGGAAGGCCAGTTCCCCCTCTGTTTGAGGAGTTCCAGGATGTCTGAAAAGGAGGCATCCTCAGAGGGGACAGGGGAACCCTCCGACTCATCTAAGTCGGTATCTGATGTTGTAGACTCAGGGGAGTCTGTGTGTTTCCTCTTACACGTCCTCTTGCGCGGGGGTTCTCCTGCGGGATCAGGAGAAACCTAGGAAGAGGAAGTTATTCCCAATGGGGAAACCTGGGGCGATGGATCCCTGGGCCTGGGAGCAAGAGGCTGGCAAGAGACATCAACAGGCACCGAAGAGGGAGGAGCTAAAGGAATGGACCGTTGACCTGGCTCAGGTGCCAGGACACTCCTCATCACCTCAAAGGCTCCCCTCCCAGGGAGACCAGAATACTCCTGTTCCAAAGAAACAGGAATTCCCAGCTCCACTGAGACAGAAGGCTCCGAGGCCAATGTCGGTGCCGAGCTCACCAAAGCCGAAGCCCCGAGAGGGAGAGCGGGGTCGGACAAGGGTCCGATGCCACTAGCCCCCTCGGAGCCGACAATGGAAACTCGACGACCGGATCCCTCCAAGGAAGGTCTCATGGAGGAGATCGGAGCCAAGGCGGAGCCGAAAGGGGATGTATCGGCCCTGGCGCCGACACTGTCACTGTCCTGAAAGCTCCGGCTCCGAGCTCTGGAGGAGAGGCGGAGGAGGAAGTTCAAGGGGAAGAGCAATAGGCGAAGTCTGTTGAGACGGGCTATGGAGCATTTGGGCTAGTGCCTGTGACTTCAACAGCCTGCTTACCACCCTCTCTAAATCGTGGTCTGACAGCCTGGAAGATCTCAAAGATCGGCTCCGATGACTCCGTTCCGATAAAGAGGAGACTCGGAGCCAAGTGAATCTACTCCAGAGAAGGGACCGAGATCTCTTCTTGGGCGAAGCCATCGGAGCCGGCGTCCTCGGTTCCAGATGGAGCGAAGACTTCGGCTCGATACTGGATAAAACCTCGGCACCAGCCGGTGCCGACAAGGCAACTGGAGACTGTGTGTCGGAGCTGGAAGGAACCGACACTACCATCTCAGAGGTAGAAAGACCGGCTCCAGCCGGAGCCGACCTCGACTCCGAAGGAGTCGGAGCCACCGGGGAAGGCTTAACAACCGTAGCCTGAACCTTAGGTGGCTTGGAAGGTTTACCCGACCCAGTCTTTGTCTGTGAACCTTCTGGCTTTAATAAGCCACGGAGGATCAACTTGTTCCTCCTCTCCTGCAGGACTCTCTGGCTAAAAGTGTGGCATATAGCACAGGAGTCCTGCAGGTGTAAAGGCCCCAGGCAATAAACACAAGAAGTGTGACTGTCTGTCAGAGATATCTTCTGACAGCACGAGTCACACTTCTTGAAGCCTGAGACCTTTCCTTCTCTAGACATAGTCTAATAAAAGACAAAAAACACACACTCAACAAGAGTCACACGATTAACCCCCAATCACACACACACTGACAGGGATTAATAAACTGGGAGGCTTAGGCCTAACAGAAAAGAAAATTAAACTTTTACCCCAAAAAAGGAATATAGGGTGGGAAAAATAGTATTAGCTATACACTCTATAATAAAACTAACCAATATACGAAAAGGGGAAGAAATATCCCTGACTAATCTGTTGAATTAGAAAAACTCACCTGAGCTGGCAAAAAAGAGACCTCTTCGCGAAGCGGCAAACGAGATCTGAGGTAGTCTCGCCTTGCATCATGGGATATAGGGTTGCCTCGAGCTGGTAAAAGGAGTTCTCAAGCTTAGCAAGTGCCGAGTCGGAGCCGAGGATCGGCTCCGAACCCATCCAGCAAGAATGAAGGCGAGATTGACAACTTAACATGAAATAAATTCATGCCTAATAAAATTTTTATGGTTTCCCAAAAGAAACAGAATAGCTTTAATACATCATATCAGACCATGGAAACAGAGAAGATTAAACTTTCCTGATATAGAAACATATATAAAAGCATCAATATCTAAAACAATCTCAGATTGCATAAGTCCAAATTACTCTGCAAATTGGAAAGATTTGCCAACTGTAATATCAATAAATGAATTTGATTTACAAGAAAAAATTCATATAACAATTTGCTACGGCACATATGTATTAGTATGCAATAAAACATAACTAAACCCACTAAAACTCGTATGATTATTGACTCATTTAGGAAAATTATTAATGCAAATACAGATAAAAGATCAAACCAGATTTTTTAAACACCATTTATAATCACAAAGAACTTTCCACATAAAATATATAGAGAAATTATTAATTCCTGGGAACAGAAAGGATGTTTGTTGGTTCCAATGTATCAAAGAACAAAGTTTTATATATGCAAGAAATAAAAACAACATACAAAATTCCAGAACAGGACTGGCTAACATTACAGAGTATTCTGTCATATTTGCAAGATTTAAGTAGAATAATTAACAATTTTTGATTTAAAGAAATACTTAAATTTATGAAATACATATATGAAATCATATATAATGACTGACATGGGAAACAGTATTTCAAAATTTTATAAAATATTGATAAGCTATAAAACACCATAAACCTCATATTACAAATATATAACAAAAGGACACAATACAGTTAACTAAAGATATTAAAACAAATATCTTATTATCGATCAAATATACATCCTTAACACAATACTGGAAAGTTTTTAATTGGAAATGCTTGCACAGAGCATTCTTAACCAGAGATAGAATCAGTAAAATTAGTTCTTCCATAAAAGGAATATGTTGGAGATGTGAGCAAGTACATAATGCAGATTGGAACCACATTTTCTTTGATTGTGTTAAAATTAAGCCATTTTGGAATGGTATTAATAACTTTCTACAAGCTTTATTTAATTAATCATTTTATTCAACTAAAGCTCTTGTATTATTAAATGTGAACGAAGGTCCTCATTTGAATAGGTCAAATGTATCTAGTATGGACTATAATTGCAATTTCAAGAAAGTGTATAACAAGAAAATGGAATACAAGCAATGTCAACTTTGGAAGACTTCTGCAGTCTACTGAAGACCACAGCATTACTGGAAATTAAAATTAAAGAACTAAGAATTTATCCAAAGCCTTTTATCAACAACACTTGGGGAAATGTCTTATCATCGATTGGCACTTTACAATAATTGATCAGACACACTGATAATGGATTGGACATAAAGTAACTATATACATTAAGATCTGTTACAATGTCGGGCTAATATAGTGTACATAGTTATTTAAAATGTTATGCAAAAATACTATGGAATTCAATCAAATGTATTTGAAAAATAAATTTGAGGAAAAAAAAAAAGATAGATGCTAGAAAACCAGACATAGAGGTCCATGAAAAGAAGACAAAAGTAGCAGTGATCACTAAAATTGTCACACCCAATGACTACAGTGTCTTGCATAGAGAGAGAGACAGTCATAAAATATCAGGATTTGCAGGCAGAAACAAGAGCAATGTGGAAGAAAGATACCCAGACAGTTCTAATAGTAGTAGGAGCAACAGGTCTTATAAAAAGACTATACAAATCATATTTAGATACGTTACCAACACATGTAACCCCATAGAAATTGCAGGAGTCGCCATTACTGGGCACATTGCAGGTGCTGCTAAGAGTACTTCTTTCTGATATCAAAAATTGAAATAATACTAATTTCATGAACTTCAATCGTATTTTGAAACAGGAGTGGGGTTCGCTCCCATCATGGTATTAGAAACCCAAAAGACTTGGAGAAATTAAAAAAGGTTGAAACCTTGGGTCTGTTGTGAGATTACTGTGACTGGTTAGTCTTTATTAAAGGAGCATTTTGTTTTTCACCATTTGAGTGCTGGAATAAGTTGATTACTGTTTAGAAGAAGCATTTTCTATGCCGTTAGCATGCTACACAGGATGCGATTTAGCTAAATGAATGAATAAAAACAGAAACGTAAACAAAACTGGTGTTGACAGGTCAGTATTGCATCATGACTATTACCTAGTAAGAGTAACAAGTACTGAACCCATAATTTTGCAACATTACATTTTCTAAATATTAGGGCACTCCTCTGACTATTACGCTGATGGCCGATAATGTTTCAGAATAAAATGCAACCTTATGACATTAAAACACTCCCCTTTTTTGAATAAAACACAAATGCCAACACTGCACAAACAGCAGTTTTTCAAGTATTGTTTATAGGTTTTTACTAAGATTACATTTAAGAAATAAAAAAAGATCAACTACATCATCCAAAAATGGTAGGGAATAACAATGCCTTTGTTAAGCATACTTGCTCTTCATATCATCAGTGAAAATGTGCAGTCACTAATCCAAATCATCCACACTGACAGGAAAAGGCAGCCTATTCCAGAAAAGGGAAATACATTGGGTTAAGTATATGTCATAAGTGTTGTTGATGGGGTATTGTAGGTTTAGTTCTCTGCAGTAGGTTTTGGCTTTACCATTGAGTTTATTCTGAAGTTCAGAGAGTACTGGGTTATTTACACTATAGAAGGATAAGCAGACATCACCTCGGAGGAGTCTGTATTAGACTCAGTGGAGGATAGGACTTGATTAGCTAAGGGTACTAAGACCAGAGATCTTTTTGATGAGGAGACACTGAGGTCTTTCAAGCTGGTTTAGGTGCTTAGCAAGGTATATGCCAAAGGATACATTACCCAGATGCCTTACGTTCATAGGTAGGTAGTAGGCTGTCTGCCCAAAGGCATTTATAAGCCTAGTCAGAATGTACTGGCTTTCGCCGCCCCCTTAGATTAATTCCCTGTGTCTCTGTCCAGCAGAGCCATTGAAGTGATCCCTGGGGTAAACTTTCTGTTTCCCATCCACTCGTCAAGGATTCTCTTGAAGAGGGTTAGCGAGGAGCTCTGCCTAACGCAGATTGGAATCTTGTTCCAGTGCATGGGAAGTCTCTGGGACAGGAATCTATCCTTCCAGCACGTCCTATTTATTGTTATGAGGTTTAGATCCCTGGAGTGTGTGGCTCGAGGGGATATGGTTTTCTTTAGGTGAAGCATGTCCATCAATTCTGGGTTGGACATGGCCTTGTATGTCAGGCAGAGATCACCTCTGAGTAGGCGGTATGCAACAGGGAACAGCTGGAGTTTCTTCAGTCGAGCTGCATAGGGCATCTGCTTGAGGCCAGTGATCCTCTTGGTGAGGTACTTCTGTGGTCTTTCCAGTTGTTGCAAGTGTCTTGTAAGGTACATCCCAAATGGGGCACTGTACTCCATGATGGGTCTGATGAGTGATACATAGAGGGGCCCAATGACCTCTTTCGATCTGGAAGCAAACCCTTTTGTCATTAGGTGGGCCACATAGAAGCATTTTCTAACCACTTTGGCAATGTGATTATGGACGGAGAGGTTACCATCTACTTGGATCCCCAGATCCCTTATTACATCTTCCGTATTTAGGGGGCTACCACCTATGTGGTAGTTTGTGGGTACTTTGTTTTTTCCAAAGGGGATGACTATGCACTTTTTGGCATTTAGCTTGAGGCCATGGTTTTGACACCAGGTATCCGTCTCAGCGAGACCCTTTTGGAAGATGTCTGTGTCAGCCGGAGAGTCAATTATAGCTGCTAGTTTGCAGTAGTCTGCGAACTTGGTCAGCCATAGTCCTCCTGTGCTTGCCTGTACCTCTGAGAAGTATATGCTGAACAGGAGGGGTCCTAGGACTTAGCCCTGGGGAACGCCACTTGTAACCGGTTTAGAGTCAGACCTAGCTCCCGCAACTCTTACCATGTGGGTTCTGTCCATGAGCCAATTGGCAACCCATCTCATGACGTAGGGGTTTATGTTTAGGCTGGTGAGCTTGTCTATAATACCAGAGTGGGGAATGGTGTTGAAGGCCTTTGCGAGGTCTAGGTAGGCTGTGTGGACCACCTTTCCCTTGTCTATAGCCTTGGTAACTGTCTCAAAGAAGTCCACCAGGTTTAGGAGGCATGATCTGCCCTTAAATCCGAACTGTGTAGGGTCCAGTGTTTGGAGCTTCCCAATGTCTCTGTTAATGAGATCCATGATGATGCGCTCCATAGCTTTGCAGACCAAGCTAGTCAGGCTTATAGGGAGATAGTTCCCGGGGTCCATTGTGGCTCCACCTTTGTGGAGCGGAATAACCGTTGTTGTGCACCACTCTGTGGGCACATAGCCGGTGGAGAGGCTGAGTTTAAACAGTGTGTTTAGGTGAGGTGTTAGTTCATCTTTGAGCTCGTGCAGGACGTAGCCTGGGACACCATCCGGTTCCATTGATGCTGTGTTTGGAGAGGGCTGTTTTAACCTGAGTGTCTGTGATTTCAGGGGCACTACATTTTTCTGGTATAGTTATGGGCCCTTTTGGGGGTGAGAGGGGGGTGAAGTTTGCACTGAACCTGTCTGCCAGGATGTTGGCGATATCGGTCGGTTCAATGTACTTTGTGCCTCTTTGCACCAACTCCGAGCAGATCTGAGAATTGCCACTTAGATTCTTGACATAGCTAAAGAATGCCTTGTGGTTAATCTTTGGAGTCCATTGCAATTTTTCTTTCGAAGCTAGCCTTGGATGATTTTATGGGGGAACGTAGCTTCTTGCCGATACTGTTCAGGGATGTCTTCCCTTCTTGGGATTTTACTCTTTTCTGTACTAGTTTCTTCCTTCTATTGTATAGCTTGTTTATGGCAGGGGTCCACCAGACTGGTTTCCTTTTCTTGGAGGAGTGAGTCTTGGTTTTGTTTGGGACAGCACGATCCATGCATTCTTGTAGGTGCCCGTAGAGTGCATTAGTAAAGGATTCTGCAGCTTGGACAGTGTTATCCTTTAGCATGGGGGCTTTGAAACTTCCCACCTCTGTCTAAAGTAACGTGAAGTATGCTTTTGAAAAGATTTTCACGGTTGTTTCTTTGACCAGGGGTGGTGGCGGAATGTGGACATCCAGAGTGATTAGTTTATGGTCAGATCTAACCAGCAAGGGGTTGACCTCCGGTGTGGGACACCGGTCACCCATGATGGTGATGACCAGGTCCAATATGTTGTCACCTCTGGTGGGGGTGCTGACCAGTTGGATCCAGGGCATTTGAGTTTATAAAATTGTAGGAAATGTTGGGCAAGGGAGTTTGTACTAGAGTAGTTCTCCCAGTTAATGTTTGGGTAATTGAAATCACCAAATATCAGGGTGTTTGGTAGGACCTTTATGTTTCCCATTGTTTCCAGGAATGCAGAGTGGGGGTCCTGGGACATGGTGGGTGATCTGTAGCAAGCTATAATTTGAATAGTTTTGCCCTTTGTTAGTTGCACGTGGATGATCTCAAGCATCGTGCTGTGCCACTAACCTGGAGGTGTGGGTATCCTTGATGAATATGGATACTCCCCCACCTTTTGTATTTCGGTCCGGGTTTTGTGGCCGAAATGTACGGTACGAGTTGTAGCCTGGTAGTGCTGGGGTGCTCTCTGGAGCCTTAAACCAGGTTTGTTACTGCACATATATCTATTTTCTCCATCCTGAGGAGTGCCTCGAGTGCGTGCATTTTGAGGTTTAGACTTCTGGCATTGAGTAGCATTACCCATAGTTTTTTGTTACTTGTGCTATTTACGGCGGTGGGTTTGTCTTTTCAGCCTTGCCTAAAAAAGGCACTATGGGGGTAGCAAGAGCCTTGGCCAGTATTCGAAAGCCTAAGGGTGACAGGTGCAAGCCGTCTCTAGCGAAGCAGCGTGGCTTGTCAAGCATGTCATCCCAGGATGACAGACAATGGATCCCCTTTGAATGACACCAGAAGCTTGGCCAATTGTTGAAACTGATAATTCTCTGTCTATACCATGGTATCATTCTTGGTGAGGGCAGGATGCTACTCAGGGTCAGGGTCATACCGGCCTGGGCTACATGATCAGAAAGCTCCTCCATGTCTCTTCATGTAGTCCAGGGAGGTACGGCTCAGGTCATTCACACCAACATGGACAATGACAGTCATATTTGTACTTGTTCTGGAGTGACCAGAATGTTTGTGTTATGTGGTGGATCCTGGCACCCGACAGACAGCTAACAGTAACCTTCTCCTTGTTCAGCCTAGTGAGTGGGATGTCAGTGTGCCTAACTATAGAGTCACCTATTACTAGTGTGTTGGGTATGTTATTTTGCCTTAAGGGCTGTGATTGCGCGGCACACTGGTTTTGTGAAGTATGTGTTTCATGGTTTGTGTTGGGGGTGTGGAGGTTGCATGGATGTCTGCGTTGGAGGTCTCTGTTGCTTTTGCAGATTTTTATTTAGAGCCTGCCAGTATGTTTTTGTGTATTTATGTGCGTTTTTTGCCGGTGCTGGTTTCATAGGTCTATGTGAGACTGGTGGGGTGATGCAAGTAATTCCCTTCTCCTCTTGACTGCCTGGTCCAGTCTTGGGTTGAGAGAGCTTAGCCTCCAGTTTGGCTGTATAATTGCATCTCTCGCATGTATTAGTGTTTGGTGGAAGGAGGAGAGGGTTGTCTGTGTACATGAGGCAATTGTAACATTGCCTCAAAATGCCCAGATTCACCAGTTGGACCAGAGAGTACACTTGAAACTGCCCTTTGGACATGCCTGGATAGATACAGTGAACTGTTTTACCGATTGGCAGGTAAGGTCAAATAGAGAGCCCTGTCCTTCTCTACAGTATAGGGGGGTCTAGTGCTAAGGTTTATTAGTGCTTGCTATGAGTTTTGAGCAAGTGCCGGGATGAGAAGTGAATGGTATGTGCTTAAGTTGAAAGCTTGGCTAGTTCCAAGGGAAAAATTGAAGACTAGACTTTGTGGAGCCAGGAATAGTTATACCCTAGCTAACAGACACGCAAAACTGCGCAAATGTGGGTTTTATAGCAGGGACATAAAAGAGATAGAAATTAGCCCAAAATGGCCAATAAACTACTAATTTCTGGACTGAAACCACTCCTCCAGAGACAGATAGGCTGCTCAAAGCTCCCTCCCTTATCCTTACAGTGAACAGAGAAACTTCTTTCTATTCAAGTAAAGTATGGGCAAACACAGAAACTTGTAACACAGCCCTGAATTCAGCACTAACCTGAAAACTGGACTATACTAGCTTAGAAAGACGGGAAAACATGTATTTTTTTTTTTCAGAAAATAAAGCAGATACAATCAAAAAAACACATTAAATGCACAACCTACAACAGTTAAACAGGTAATTTAAACACAAAAACGACTAAGTACAGGCAGTAAAATAAGTACAATATGCAGCTGAAACAAACTTTTTAAAATCACAAACTCTAGAAAAATCGGCATTTTAGGCGGAATTAGCTAAAAGCAGCAAGAAAATGCAGAAAAATTATACTTAAATCACTCCAAACTCTCTCTTTTGTCTCTCTGCTGCTGTAGAACTTTGCAGGGCACCAGGCAGGAGCTTGCTCAGCTGTATACTAAGCGCAAAAACCTCGCAAATGCAGGTTTTATAGCAGGGAAATGAAAGAAAAATTAGCCCAAAATGGCCAATAAACTACTAATTTCTGAGCTGAAACCACCCCTCTAGGGACAGATAGGCTGCTCAAAGCGCCCTCTCTCACAGTGAAGAGAAACTTCATTCTAAAGGTATGGGCAAACATAGGTTCGTACTAGGCTATCTGCCCTAGGGCATTTATAAGCCTAGCCAGAGTGTGTATGGCTTTCGCCACCCATTTTAAATTAATTTTGCTATGCCCTTTTTCGAGGTTAGTATACTGTGCCTCTGTCTAACAGTGACACAGAAGTGATACCCGGGGTAAACCTACGATCTCCCATCCACTCATCAAGATTCCTCTTGAAGAGAGTCAATGAGGGACTCTGCCTAACCTGGACTGGGATTTTATTCCAGAGTGAAGGGAGCCTCTGGGTTATGAATCTGTCCCTCCAGCATGTCCTATTTATTTCAGTGCTGAGGTTTAAGTCCCTCGAGCTTGTAGCTCGATGGGATTTGGATTTTCTGAGGTGCAGCATGTCCATTAATTTCGGATTGGACATGGCTTTATACGTCAGGCACAGATCGCCTTTGAGCAGGCGGTATGCCACTGAGTAGAGCTGGAGTTTCTTTAACCGGGCAGCATACGGCATCTGTTTGAGCCCCTTGATCCTCTTTGTGAGGTACTTTTGGGGTCTTTCCAGTTGTTGCAGGTGTCTGGTAAGGTACATCCCAAAAGGGGCATTGTACTCAATTATGGGCCTGATGATGGATGAGTAGAGAGGCACGATGACCTCCCCTGATCTAGATGTGAATCCCTTCATGATTAGGTGGGCTATATAAAATGTTTTTCTAACCACTTTGGCCACATGGTTGTCAAATGAGAGATTGCTATCAACTTGGGTCCCCAGGTCCCTAATTACTTCTTCTGTACTTAATGGATTACCACCTATGTGGTAATTTGTGGGCACTTTGTTTTTGCCAAAGGGGATGACTATACACTTTTTGGCGTTTAGCTTGAGGCCATGACTCTGGCACCAGTTGGCTGTTTCTATGAGGCCCTTTTGGAGGATGCTTGTGTCGGCTGGAGAGTATTATGGCGCCCAGTTTGCAGTCATCTGCGAACTTGGTCAGCCACAGTCCTTCCATGTTGGCCTGTACCTCCGAGAAATACATACCGAACAAGAGAGGTCCCAAGACTGAGCATTGTGGGACGCCACTTGTAACTGGTTTGGAGTCTGACATGGCTCCAGCTATTCTAACCATGTGGGTTCTGTCCTTGAGCCAGTTTGCAACCCATCTAGTGACATAGGGGTTTATATTTAAGCTGATGAGCTTATCTATAATGCCCGAGTGGGGTATTGTATCAAAGACTTTTGCGAGGTCCAGGTAGGCTGTGTGGACCACCTTCCCCTTGTCAATGGCCTTGGTGACTATTTCAAAGAAATCGACCAGGTTTAAGAGGCAGGATCTGCCCTTAAAGCCGAACTGGGTAGGATCCAGTATCTGTAGGTCCCCAATATCTTTATTTATAAGGTCCATGATGATCCTTTCCATAGCTTTGCAGACCAAGCTAGTGAGACTTATGGGGCGATAGTTTCCAGGATCCGTTGAGGCACCACCTTTGTGTAGAGGGACCACTGTTGCTGTATGCCACTCTTTGGGTACATATCCTGTAGTAAAGGCTGAGATTGAACAGTAGTTTTAGGTTTGGGTTTAGCTCTTCTTGGAGTTCATGTAGGACGCAGCCCAGGACACCAGTCTGGTCCCATTGATGCTGTGTTTCTTGCTTTGGAGAGGGCAGCTCTTACCTGAGCATCTGAGATGTCAGGGGGGCAGCACTCTGCTGGAATAGATATTAGCCCTTTTGGTGGGGAGGGGGGGGAGAAGTTTGCGCTGAACCTGTCAGCTAGGATGCTGGCAATGTCTGTGGGTTTGGTGTATTTTTTGTCATTTTGGACCAATTCTGAGCATATCTGGGAATTCCCACCCAGGTTCCTAACATAACTACAGAAAGCCTTGTGATTATCCTTAGTGTCCTGTGCAATTTTTCTCTCGAAGCTGGCCTTAGACGATTTTATGAGTGCCCGTAGTTTTTTGCCAACACTGATCAGAGATGCCTTCCCTTTTTGGGATTTTGCTCTGACATGTAGTAGCTTCCTCCTTCTATTGTATAGTTTGTTTATGGCTGGGGTCCACCAGACAAGACGTCTGCCTTTGGAGGATTGAGTCTTGGTTTTATTTGGGATTGCATGATCTATGCATTCCTGAAGGTGTTCATAGAATGCGTTTATAAAGGATTTTGTGGTCTGGGCCGTATTATCCACAGGCCCGGGGGCTTTGAAGGATTCCACCTCAGTTTTGAGGAGTGTGAAATTTGCTTTAGAGAAGTTTTTAACTGTGGTTTTCTGGGCATGGGGTGGGGTCGGGATGTGAATATCCAGTGAGATAAGTTTATGGTCTGATCTTACCAGTGAGATACACTTCTGGTCTGGAGCATAGAGTCCCCATGTTGGTGATGATCAGGTCCAGTATGTTTTCCCCTCTTGTGGGAGTGGTAACAAGTTGTTCCATAGCATCTGAGTTTATAAATTCTAGGAACCTTTGGGCTAGGGTGTTGGAGCTAGAGTAATGCTCCCAGTCTATGGTTGGGTAGTTGAAGTCACCCAATATAATGGTGTTTGGAGAGACCTTCATATTTTCCCGTGTTCTCAGGAAGGCTGAGTGGGGTTCCTGGGTTTGGGAGGGTGGTCTGTAGCAGGCTATAAACTGGAAGGCAGTTTTACCCACTGTTAGTTGCACATGGATAGTCTCTGATGCTTCGTGCTGTGCCACCAACCTGGAGGTGTGGGTATCTTTGACGAATATTGATACTCCCTCCTTTTGTGGTTCGGTCCAAGTTTTGGGGCCGAAAAGCATGGGATGAGGTATAACCTGGTAGTGCTAGGGTGCTCTCAAGAGCCTTGAACCAGGTTTCTGTTACTGCACAGATATCGATGTTCTCCATGCTAAGGAGAGTTTTGAGTGCGTGCATCTTGAGGTTTAGACTTCTGGCATTGAGTAGCATTACTCTTAGTTTCTTATCCCTTGTGATACCTATGGAGGTGGGTTTGTCTTTTGAGCCTTGCCTAAAAAAGGCACTATGGGGGTAGCAAGAGCCTTTGCCAATATCCGAAAGCCCAGGGGTGACAGCTGCAAGCCGTCCCTAGCGAAGCATCGTGGCTTGTCGAGCATGTCATCCCAGGCTGACAGGCATTGGATCCCCTTTGAATGACACCAATACTTAAGCCAATTGTTGAAATTGATAATCTTGTCTTCATACTGTGGCATCATTCTTGGTGAGGGTAAGATGCTACTAAGGTCAGGGTCATACCGGCCTGGGCTACATGCTCAGAGAGCTCCTCTGTCTCTTTTCATGTAGTCCAGGGAGGTATGTCTCAGGTCATTCACACCAGCATGGACAATGACTTGAGTCATATTTGTACTTGCCTTGGAGTGACCCGAGTGCTTGTGTTATGTGGCGGATCCTAGCGCCAGATAGGCAGCTCACCGTGACCTTCTTGTTCAGCCTGGTGAGCAGGACGTCAGCGTGCCTGACGATAGAGTCACCTATTACAAGTGTATCAGGTGTGTTGTTTAGCCTTAAGGGCTGTGACTGTTCGGCACACTGGCTTTGTGATCTATGTGTTGCACGTGTTTTGTTTTGGGGTAGCGGTTGCTTGGGTGTCTGCTTTGGAGGTCTCTGCTGCTTAGGCAGATTTTTATTTAGAGCCTCCAAGTATGTTTTTGTGTGTTTATGTGTTTGGTTTGCTGTCGTGGTAGGTCTATGTGAGACTGGAATTGTAGTGAGTGTGGTTTCCTTCTCCTCCTGACTGGTTACGCCAGTACTGAGTTGAGAGAGCTTAGCCTCCAGTTTGGCTATATGGCTGCATCTCTCACATGTGTTGGAATTTGTTGGGAGGAGGAGAGGGTTGAAACTTGTAACGCAGCCCTGAATTCAGCACTAACCTGAAAACTAGACTATACTAGCTTAGAAAGGCGGGAAAACAAGTATTTTTTTTGAAGAGATAACTTGTGCAAAACATCAGAGACATAGCAGTCAAAGGAGTCTCTAGTGTCAACATATGTACTTGAGTTCCTAATGATTATGCCAAGTCTAAGACAGCCAGCACTTTGGATTAAGTGTAAAATCGTCAAAAAGGCATGCATTAGCAGTATAAGAGGCATCTGTTGCCTTTCAGTACATACATCCACTGTTAAGCTGCTCAAAGAGAAAAGTGCTATAATGTCTCATACAACCAAGATCCTGGCTTAAATTCCTAACCATTACACAGTTCAAATCTTTACTGTCCTTATTTCCAGAGGTGTAGAGAAAAGATCTCAAACGGCTATAAATGAAAGTTATATACTTAACCATAACATAACATTAGATTTGTGTGATCTGATTTTCGTCCACTTCAAATACATGGGTGGTTGGATCTGACCTCAGCACGGACTCTGAAGTTTATTCAGATCCAGAGCGGACTCCTCCCTAATCCATAATTCCCTGGACTCCATCTTAGGCCAAGTCTGCCCCCCCCCCCCATATCTGAACAATCCTAGAGTAAAAAAAAAAAAAAAAAAACAAAATTATATAAAACCAACCTGTTGAGGAAGAGTGGGTACAGTATCACATGACTGCACAGACAGGTAATAAAGGGTCTAACTCAATCATTTCAAAGCCATAGGTGACCAAGTGGAAAGGGGCAGGGGTGAGGAAGTTTGAACTGGACAAACAGACAACATGGACTTAAGGTTATGGTAAGTAAATAACTTTCGTATCCAGTGTTGTCTATCTCAAATACATGGGACAGAATCTTAAGCTATCAAACTGGGTGGTATCAAGAAGACATTCCCAAGTATGGTGGAACCAAAAGAAGAACATGACCTGACTATACATCCAGTCTACAGCAAGACACAAATGTGTGTACTGTATACCAAGTGGCCAAAGCACGTCATCAATGGAAAGTCCTCTAGCGAAGGCTGTCGAAGTAGAAACTGCTCTAGATGAATGAGCATTAGGTTTACCTGGTAAGGGTAAAGTCTTCTTATGATATAGACAAAGGAAATAGGACACCCCTCTCGAGAAAGTAACTTTCACCACTGCTTTTCCAAACTTTGGTTTTATAAATAAAATGGACAACTGTTCTTCTGTTCTGAATTGTTTTGTTTTATGAAACATAGAATCAGAGTAATCTGTGGACATCTAACATGCATGCAACGTGTATTCTCCTTTGTTTGAATATCTGGGGAAGAATAGTGGTAAGTTTATACACTGGTTTATGTTTACTTCGGATGCCACCACAGGAATAAAGGACACGCTGGTTCTAAGACAGACTCTATTCTTGTGAAATACTAAATATAGAGGCTTACAGGGGAGTGCTTGAAACTCTGAAATTCATCTGGCTGATGTCACTAACACTAGGAAAACTGTTTTCCAAGTAAGAAAGTTTTAATCTGCTGTGGCTGTGGATTCAAATGTAAACCAAGTCCAAGCTTGCAGCATAATGGCGATGTCCTACGGATGGGACTGGGTCTCTAATTGGAGGTCTTAGTAGAAAAGTGCCTTTCAAAAAAAGCCTTAAGAGATTTCAGTGATGCCATACAATGTCCTTGCATCGAAAATATGAAATAGCCTCCATCTGAACCTTGCTAGTGGAACAGCTGGAACCTACATCAAAGAGCTTGAATAAAAATTCTAGTATGGATGGAACAGACACTGAAAACGAAGATAAAGCCCTTTAGAAAAGGGCCCAAACACAGAATCTCTTCCATTTGTTGTGGTATATCTTTCTAGTGGTTGGTTTCTGAGAAGAGAAAGACTACGGATTACAGCAGGTAGAAGACTTGCATCTCTGGCTACATTTAAAATTGGAGTTAACCATGCAGTTAACTTCATGGACTTCTGATCTGGTGGAGGCAGTCCAGACGGGCGAGTTAGTAGGTTTGGATAGTGATCCAACCTTCATGAGGGGATGTTCTAATACAGCCATAGGCAAGGGAACCATGTCCACCGGGGCCAAAAAAGAGGCAAGGAGGATCACCCTGGCCTTGCACTGCCTTGCTTTCTGTAGGAAATTGTTCACTACGGTCAACAGTGAGAAAGTATATAGCAAACCAAGGGGACAATTGTGGACCAGAGAGTCTCTCAGTGACTGACCCTGTGGAGGGATCATGGCAAAATAGCTGATGCATTTGTTATCAAGATAGGAGGCAAATAGGTTGCGGCAACGTTGGGCTCAGTGACTGATGATCAAATGTGACACTGTAGGACTGTGAGATCACTCGTGAAGCTTAAGGATAGTTTTGCTCACTCTGTCTGCCAACAGTGACCCAAGGATGTACATTGCTACTAGAAAGTAATGTGAAAACATCACCCATTGCCAAACTCTCATGGTCTCCTGACACAAAGGATAAGAATGGATTTTCCCCTGCTTGATGTACCATACCTCTGCCCTGTTGTCCATCAGTATGGAAATCACATCCCTTAAGAGAAGATCCTGGAATGCCTGCAACACTAGGGAGTACCGCTCTCAGCTCCAACACACTGATGTGAAAAGGGACCTCTAGGGATGACCATGTGCCTTGGACCATTCACTTCTTGAGTGGGGGTTGGATTTCATAGCGAGTCTCATCCAAGGTTACTACTGCTTCTGGTGAATCTGTGTGGAAAGGGTGGCCCTGAGTATTGCTGGAGATGTTACCAACCAAGCAATTTGTTGCCTGCAAACTTGAATAATTCGACTCTTTGTATGCAGTGGAAGAATGGACTGAGACCACTGTACTGCTCAAGCCCACAGCAGCACTCTCATAGTACCTGTGTGGATACCAATAGCCCTTAAAGGCACAGCATTAACTTAGCTGGTGATGATGGATGATGTAGCACCTGCATGGCTGTGAGACAAACTGATAAAACTCTGGACGGGGAAAGGCAGACTATTTGAAGAGTGGTATTTAGGTGCTATCCTATAAATTTTATTTTGTAGGTTGGGTCAAGTGGCACTTTGGTAGATTCACTGCTATCCCCAAGTAGTAGATGCCTGAAGTAGCACTTAAGGAGCCAATTGTTCAGGTACAGGAAGATTTGGATCCCCAGCAGACGCAGGTGTGCTGCAACTACTGCCATGATCTTGGTGAACACCTTGGGGGCTGTGGAGAGACCAAAAGACAGGGCTCTGAACTGGTAGTGACTAGCTCCCACCCCCAGAACAGGAGAAATCTCCTGGAGTGCTCTACTATCTTGACAAGATAGCAGGCATCCTGTAGATCTATGAAGCACATCTAATCATCCTTTCTTCAGTAGAGATAAAATGGACTGAATTGTGACCATTTGGAATTTTGTGTGTTTCAACAATTGGTTTAAGTGACTGAGATCCAGAATGGGTCTAAGGTCCACGTGAAGAAATTAGAAGTTATGTACTCACCATAACGTTCCATCTGAGTAGGTGTATTCATTTGTCTGCAACCTGTGGGTTATGGATCCGATATCGGATCCGAACCGGCATGGTTTTCCAGCTATGGATCCGAGCTCTCAGCTCCTCCCCTCACCCATAATGCCCTGCTCTCCCTACATGACCTCAGATCGAGTTTGCCAACAGCATGAACACCCTGAAAAGGGTAACGCATAATATGCAGGAAACTGAAAAGGCCAGGGGGATAGGAGGGCGGGATGGTTGCAGACAAATGAATACACCTACTCAGATGGAACGTTACGGTGAGTAAATAACTTCTAAATCTGAAGTAGAAGATTCATTTGTCTGCAACCTGTGGGACAGAGTCCCCAGCTACCGGAATCTTGGGCGGCCATCATGGAAGGATATTCCGGAGCACCGCGGAGCCAAAGGATGCTCTACCCCTAGATGTAATATCCAACTTGTAGTGGGAAATAAAGGTATGAGATGAAGCCCAAGTGGCTGCTGAACAAATATCATCCAGAGGAATCCTAGCTTTAAAGGCCGCCGAGGTAGAGACTGACCAGGTTGAATGGGCATGTACTCCCTCCGGTGCGGGCCTTCCAGAAGCTTGATAAGCCAATAAGATGCACTGCGAAATCCAGCGTGATAATGAGACTTTAGAGATTGGCTTGCCCAAATTAAATTTAGCAAAGGAAATAAACAACTGGTCGGATTGCCTATGACCAGCTGTCCTGTTTAGATAAAATCTAAGTTGCCTGTGAACATCTAAGGAATGAAGCTTGTATTCACCCTTGTTTTGATATTTAGGAAAGAAAACAGGAAGGTTAATGGATTGATTAATATTTGCTTCAGAAGCTACCTTAGGAAGAAAAGACTGGTTGGTCCTGAGGTACACGGTCCGGATGAAAGACCAAGTAAGGAGGCTTGGCTGATAAGGCTTGAAGTTCTGAAACTCTCTTGGCGAGGTAATGGCTACTAAAAAGGCCGTCTTGAAAGATATAAGTTTCAGATCTACCGTCGCCGCCGGTTCGAAGGGGAGCGGTCAAGGCCTGAAGGACTAAAGAAAGGTCCCAAGGAGGAACCACTTGCTTTACAGGGGGCCTGAGAAGAAAAGTACCTTTCAGGAAAATCTTACACAATTTGGCAGACATCAGAGGACTGGAGTCGTGACCAATATGATAATGAGAAATTGCTGCAAGTTGTACTTTGACCGTGGAACTGCTGGCACCATCATTAAAAAGAGTGGTTAAGAAGTCAAGCACCAGAGGAAGGGGAACTGTGAAGGGGTTTAGACCTTGCCGCTCCGCCCACAAGGAGATCCGTTTCCACTTGCTGCGGTAAACTTTCCTGGTGGATGGTTTATGAGCCGCCACCAGGATGGCCTTAACTGGGGACGAAATACCGGGAGTCCTGATCAGGAGTGGAACTGGAGCAGCCAAGCAGTCATCTTCAGGTTGTCCAGATTCGGGGTTGATAGATGGGATGGGTGAGATATCAGATCCGGAATGGGATCTAGAATCCAAGTTGGATTCACTGAGTGAGACCTTAGGAAAGGGAACCAGATCTGTCGAGGCCAAAATGGGGCAATGAGAATCATTCTGCACCCCAACCGAGAGGCTTTCTGAAGAACTTGTAGCATCAGAGGCAAGGGGGGGTAAGCATAAAGAATACCGGGTGGCCAAGCATGCACCAGAGCGTCTCTTGGGGTACCTCCGGGAGGAGGTATTAAGAGCGAAAAAACTGTCGCACTTGGTGTTTGAGGGAGACGCAAAAAGATCGCAACAAGGAGTTCCCCACCGTGCGAAGATGCGTTCCGCTACCTGAGTATTGAGAGACCACTCGTAAGGGGTGAGAATGGTGCGACTTGAGTTTGTCCGCAAGGATGTTGGACAGACCCGGAATATGCATTGCTATGAGAAAGCGGTTGGTGGAGATTGCCCATTCCCACACTCTCATGGCTTCTCGACAAAGAGGGTAAGACCTGGTTCCTCCTTGCTTGTTGATATACCAGACGACAGACATGTTGTCTGACTGAATCGCAATTGTTCCCAAGGGAAGAAAGGCCTGAAGTGCTAGCAACGCTAAGAGCACTGCTCTCATCTCTAGAACGTTGATATGCAGTAAGGTCTCTGAATCGTTCCACGTGCCTTGGACCGTCCGGCCTGCAAAATGCCCCCCCCACCCGAGGCGGGAGGCATCCGTGGTCACCGTGGCGAGAGGGGGAGAAGCACAAAAGGGGCGGCCTCCGTGGAGATCTGGAGAGTGTAGCCACCACAGGAGGGACCGCTTGCAAGCCTTGCTGATCGCAATGGGATGATGCATAGGAAGAGCAAGATATGACCACTGAACTAGGAGTGTCCATTGAAGGATGCACGTATTGAACCTGGCGAGAGGAAGAAGCGCTATCGCTGCCGCCATGGACCCTAGAGCCCTCAGGACCAACTCCGCCGGAACTGAGCTGGAGTGGAGAATGGCCCGCACCTGGAGCTGCAGATTCTGAATTCTGTCCGCAGTGAGGAAGGCTCTTAATCGTCTCGTGTCTAACCTGGCACCTATAAAATCTATGAACTGCATGGGTGCTAGGTTGGATTTCTCTGTATTTATTGTGATGCCCAGACGGGGAGCAAGATGGAGAAAGGAGTCTCGTGCCAATAATAGTAGATGCCTTGTTGGGGCGGTGAGAAGCCAGTCGCCCAGGTAAGGAAAGACCTGCACCCCCCTGAAGCCTCAGGTGGGCCGCTACCACTGCTAATACTTTGGTGAACACCCTGGGGGCTGTGGTGAGACCAAAGGGAAGGACCCGGAATTGGTAGTGACTGGCTCCCAGCCAGAAGCGGAGAAACCTCCTGGAGCGCCTGTCCATTAGTATATGGTAGTACGCATCCTTGAGGTCTATGGAGCACATCCAGTGGTTTTCTCCCAGAAGGGGGAGAATAGACTGCAACGTAACCATTCGGAATTTCTCCTTGGGAACTGCCAGGTTCAAGAGTGAAAGGTCTAAAATTAGTCTTAGATCCCCAGTCTTTTTTGGCACTAAAAAGAACCTGGAGTAGAACCCTGATCCGATCTGGTCTGGGGGGACGGGCTGGATGGCTCTTTTCTTTAGCAGATGGCCAATTTCTGCCAAAGCGGCCTCCCACTGACCGGGTGGAACGTCAGGGAGGGACTTCAATTTTGGCATGTGACGAAACGGGATACGGTATCCTCTGGATATGATCTGGAGGACCCAGCGGTCTGATGTTATGGACTCCCATGCCGCTAGGTGCTCCGGAACGTCCCCGACTGCCTCCAGAGTGGAGCAGCCGGGCAACCCTCAGGGCTGCTGCGGGCCGTTCAGAGAAGGGTTCTCTGGACCCGAAGTTCCTGGGAGCCCCTCTGCCCCTGGGGCGGCGTCCTCCCTGTCCTCCTCTGCCACGGAAGGACTGGTTGTCCGGAGCGGGTTGGGATTGCTGCGACTTCCGGAACCACATCTTCTTCTGGCCCTTTTGGTTCCTAGAATAGGGCCTCTGTAGCACAGAAAAGCGGATTCCGACGGCAGACAGCGTCTTCCCGTCCTTTTCGCTCTGGGTCAAGGTATCACGAACAGTTTTGCCAAAGAGGGCAGAACCATCGAAGGGGGCGTTCGCAAATGACGCCTTGAAGGTCTCCGTGAAATCGCAATGACGGAGCCAGGCCTGACGTCTGGTAACTAGGCCTGCCCCTGCGGCTCTAGCGGCACCTTCCGTAGCATGGGACAGTAGCCGCATAGAGGTATTGGTGACGGACCTGAGAGTGGCCATACGGGTGGAGTGCAAAACTTTGTCCTCCTCCGACATGGACTCTGGGGGGGATGCAGCGTATTCTTTTATAAGATCGCGCTGCATCCTAATCACATGTGCCAGGTAGTTCAGCGCCCTTACTGAGAAGGTCGCTGAACTAAACATCCGCTTCCCCAAGCGGTCCATCATCCGAGACTCCTTGCTCGGGGGATGGACTGAGGGACTCTCCTGAGCAAGTTCCCTCTTGGTGGCAGCCGCCGTCAACATGGCATCTACCGGAGGCCCCTTACTCCAATGGGCACGGTCAGCCGGGGGACCGAGTATACGGTCAGGCCTTTTTGGGATTGGCTCCACGGTGTCCGGTTCCTTCCACGCCCTGGTGGTAATGAGGTCCACCAGGGGGTCGGCAGGGTCGGCAGGAGGGGACACCCAAGAGGTAGACGGGCCCGCTTCAAATGCCTCCAAGAACACGGACTCGTCCGAGGAAGACTTGGGGGCAGCCCACCCCCCCCTTATGCAGAGCATTTCCATGATGTCTCCAAATGAGACATCCTCAGGGGGTGATCTTGGGGAGCCTTCCCCTTCCTCCAAGTCCGTGTCTTCTGTGAGAGACTCGGGGGAGTCTATGTGCCTCCTTTTGCACGTATGCTTGCAGGGGGCATCCTCCGGGGGGCTGTCAGAGGACTCCTCGCAAACAGTGACCTGTTCCAAAGGAACAACTTGGGGCAAAGGAGCGGGCTGTCCCAATGGCCGGATGGTGGAAGCCTGGTCCAGTGCAGATGGAGCACGGGACGGAGCCGAAGCAAGTGCCGGGGGTCCGGAAACCCTCAACAGGGCCCTCTCTACTACATCAAAAGCCGAGGGGGAGCCGACCTCGACCAAAGGATCCGACAATCGGCTCCCCCTAGGATCAGAGGAGTGGATCGGAGCCGGCGCCGAAGCACTCGGATCCGAGGGGATAGTGCGCTCAGACACAGACGGCGCCGAAGGAGCACTGATCCCCCCGGATCCGAAGCACTCGAGGGCAGGGTCGGATCCGAAGTACCGAGTACTATCGGCGCCGACCCACCCCCGGCTCCGAAGCTGCTCGGCTCCAACTGCTCCGAACCCAGGTAGTGGGTCGGAGAAGGAGTTATAGGTTTAAAGAAAGGGGTCGAGCTCCCCCCCAGAGGGGGGGGGAGGCAAGAGCACTCCCATCTGCATCTGGGCCTGGATGAACCTTCTCATCATCCGGTCCAGATCACCGTCCGATAAACTATAAGTCGATCTCGACGAGGCTACCGAGGTAGGCCTAGAGTGCCTCCAGGATAGCCTCGATGGAGATCGGGTCTCCTCCTCCTCCGGTCCCGGTGAAAAGCACATGGGTGACCGGAGCCGAGGAGGGGGAGAACCAGCAGACAAGGAGGCCGGAGGAGAAGCCCGCTTGGCAGGCGGGGCCGACACAGAGGTCTCGGCCCGCCGCTTATGGTGCTTCTCCCTCCGGTCCTTCTTTCTAGCTTCCCTCTCCTCCGAACCACTACAGGGAGGTTGAGTCCCAGGAGGAGGAGGGGGAGCCAGAGAGGAGGGAACCATAGACATGGTACCCCCCGAAGGAGCGGAGGTCGGAGCAGAGTCCGGGGGCAAAAGTCCCGCCAGGACCAGCTTAGACCTCCGCTCCTTCAATGCCCTGGGGTTGAACCCTGCACAAATGGAACATCCAGAAGTGAGGTGTTCAACCCCAAGGCATCGAGCACCAGTGTGGCCATCAGCAGAGGAAAGCTTATGGCCACACTCGGAGCACTTCGAAAAAATAGCCTTAGGTTGTTCAGACATCCTAAGAGCCTAGATATTACTTAAACTAATGTAAAAAAAAAAAAGTAAAAGTAAACTAGACACACAACACAGGCCCAAACACACACTACGCTACCAGCGAGGGGAGGGAAACTAATTATAAAAGATTAATACAACTAAACAAGTTTAACTACCAAAAAGGGGAACCTAAACTTTCACACAAACTGTCAAAAAAATTAAATTTTAGCACTAGAAAATCTTAAGAAAACCACTTAGCTGTAGAGCTCAAGAAAACCAATCTAGTCACCAGCGCGGTAAACTAGATCTGGGGTCATGTAGGGAGAGCAGGGCATTATGGGTGAGGGGAGGAGCTGAGAGCTTGGATCCATAGCTGGAAAACCATGCCGGTTCGGATCCGATATCGGATCCATAACCCACAGGTTGCAGACAAATGAATCTCCTACTTCAGATCTGAAAACACTGTCATCTATGTTAGCATGTCTGGCAGGAGATTTGTGCATATTCTTAGATTAACTTGTACTGTATTGCCAGCAAGCCTAGTTGTGAAAATGTAAATAAGTTTAAAATGTTGAGTTTCTCCCTGTTTAAATAGAATGTTTAAAGAGTCTGTCACTACTTTGCTACATTTCTAACTGCATGTGTTTGACAAGGACATTCTAAAGTACAAACTGTGGAGAATCATCTGAGCAGTGACTGATTTCATTGGAATGTACCTTGTTGCTAGGAGATTAAACAGCTGATTGACAAAAAGAATCTTTTTTTTTTTTTTTTTTTACAGCTGTTCTATTTTGAATTGAGACAGTTGAGACTGCTGAAGAGAGCTGAGACTGTGAAGCTGTGCAGTTTGTCTAGTACGAAGCAGTCAGTTGACACCAAGAAAAGAGAACTCGCCAAGAAAACTGTAAGCTTACCTTGACCTTGCTATTAGATCAGGGACAGTATTTCTTTAGATAGATCAGGAAATTTTAGTTAATAAGGTAGAGTTTTTCTTGAATAATGGACTACCTTGAAGTTTGATTTGACATTTCTGCTGATTGGAATTCTAATGTTTGAGAGTTACTGATTTTCAATTTTGTAATCATTTTTGTTTATTATTAAATAATTTGCATTATTTTACACCATGGTTGGAAGCCAGTGTTTTTCTTTAGAGATCATAGTGTGCTTCTACCTGTTTGACCAGAGCAGAGTGACCTTGGGAATATCATAGCTATCCTATATTTTGATAATTAATTTTCATAGCTGGACACCCCCTTTTGAAAGGCATGAAGGCCCTCAGATTGGTGGCAGCGTTTCTATTTAATTTTGGGAAAGACAGCTGGAAAGCTGTCTCAGGCTTTCTCAGAAGTGTTTGGATGTAAAAGATTGAAATTTACTTTGTGTGAGTGTAGCAGAGATCTTAAATAGGGACACTTTGCTCTGAAAAAAGTGTAATAAGAAATATACATTTGGATGGACAGAGATGCATACTCCATTCCCAGGAATAAGAGAGAATGTTCCTTTTGTGCTCTTAGGGGAAAATTGTGAAATTACTTTTGCTTAAGTGACAGTCTCGTATGGGAGCCAGTAGCGAGGATTGAAGCTCCTTAGTTACTGAACCGGGATAGTAATTGGCATCACATTAATTGGTGGCAGTCCTGGGGTATTGGCCAGACGTCACAGTCCATCTTCTTTGGCAATAAAACAACCTTGAATAGACTCTGCATTCTAACTGGCCTTGGGGAACCAGTTGGATAACTCTCTTTTCTAGCAGCTTTGAAATTTCCAAGACTGCAGAGTCCCACTAACTGGGTGGAACATGGGGACCTTCTTTTTCTGAGGTGTAAGGGAAACAAGAAAATGAACAATCTCTGGAAATTATCTTTGGCACTCAAAAATCTGAAGTTAACCTGTGCCAGGCTTAAGGATACAAACACAGGCACCCCCCCCCTACACTGCCTCCAGAGTGCAGCAGTCTGGCAACTATTCAGAACTGCTGATAATTTATCTCAGTCGAAGAGCTGCAAAAACCCTGGTTAGGTGGTCCACCTCTGCCTCTAGGGCATAATCTGTTAGGGTTACCTCCCCCCTGCCACCGGGAGGCCCATCACCTGGGGAGTTGTGGTAACTTCACTGTATAGTTTTTCAGATCTCTGTTGAAGGTGTTGGTTTCCCATACCCACCCCTCCCTATTCCTGTGTTGTTGTTTAAATTTGGAGGTTTTTGCAGTTGCCAGCCCCCACTGTAGATTTGATCTGGGACACTCGCCCCAGTCCCATCTCTTTACCTCATTCTACCTAATAGACTCCTTATGCATTGTTTTTAGTCATTTTTAATTGAATTGCATTTTTTAAACTGTTTGGTCTAACATTGCTACATACTCAAGTGTGCTAGCTTGCACTGCATTTGAATTGTTTTGACTGCTGTTTTAGCTACTATATATATATATATATATATATATATATATATATATATATATATATATATATATATATCTATATATATATATATATATATATATATATATATATATATATATATATATATATATATATATCTCAAAACAAAAATACCTTTCCTGTAACTTGAGTAGTCCAGATTCAGAATTGCTGTATCCAGGACTGTATGCAAGCTTTTGAGCTCCCCCCAAGCTTTCTGTGTTGGAGGGAAGCCTTCTAGCTTATCAGGGGGAATGGTAAGCACTAGGTAATGGTAAGCACTAGGTAATCTATCTACCACATAAGGAGTGGTTCTGGCCCAGAAATTGCAGTTATTGGCTGTTTGGGCAGTTTTTCCATCTCTCTCAACTTTCTGATTTAAAAGCCCACATTTGCACTTGTTTCCCCCTTTCCTGTAACTAGTTTAGTCCAGACACAGATTCTTACTTTTAGCACTTGAATTTGCTTATTCGTGATCAGCACATGTTCAGAACTTGTACGCACTAAACAACCTACTAATTACTACAGCACTCAACCTTCCTCGTTACCTAGAGGAAAACAGTTTTGGTACTTACTTTTCTCACTTGCTTAGAGAAAAACAGCTCTTGTACTCACTTTCCTCACTTATCTAGAGGAAAATAGTTTTTTTTATTCAGGCATGTCCAAGGGTCAGCTCCCAGTGTTCTCTCCTGTCTATCTGATGAATCTGGGCATCTTGGGGCAATGTAGAAATTGCCTCATGTACACAGACTTCTACCACCCAACACTACAACCTGTGACAGATACACTTATCTAGCCAAACTGGAGGTAAAGCTCTCTCCAATCAAGACTGAACTTGACAGTCAAGAGGAGAAGGTAAACACTTGCACCGCACCACACCACACTCATCACATAGTCTCACTAAATCTACACCACCAAAATCCACACAAACACAAAAACATTCGTGGAGGTTCTCAATAATAATCTGCTCAAGCAACAGAGACCTCTAAAGCAGAAATGCAAGCAACCTCTACCCCCCAACACAACCCAAATGACACAGTCCACAGACTCAGTGTGCCACTCACCCACAGCCAATAAGGCAAAACAACGTACCAAACACACTAGTCATAGGCGACTCTATAGTCAGGCACACTGATGTCCCACTCACCAGGCTAAACAAGGAGAAGGTTACTGTCAGCTGCCTGTCGGGTGCCAGGATCCGCCACATAAGCCACGCACTCAGGTCACTCCACAACAAGTACAAATATGACTGTCATTGTCCATGTTGGTGTGAACGACCCGAGACGTACTGCCCTGGACTACATGGAAGAGCTCTCCGATCTTGTAGCCCAGGCAGGTATGACCCTAGCCCCGAGTAGCATTCTGCCATCACCCAGAATGATGCAGCAGTACAAGGACAAAATGAATGACAATTGGCTACGTTCTGGTGCCATTCTAAAGGGATCCCGTATCTGTCTGCCTGGGATGACATGGTCGACAGACCACGATGCTTTGCCAGACCTGCACCTGTCACCCCTGGGATTCCAGAAACTGGCTAAGGTTCTTGCTGCCCCTATAGTGCCTTTTTTAGGCAAGGTTCAAATGACAAATTCACCACCGTAACAGGAACAGGCAAGCAAAAACTGTGGGTGATGCTACTCAATGCTAGAAGTCTAAATCTCAAAATGCACTCACTCAAGGCACTCCTTAAAATGGAGAACATAGATATCTGTGCAGTGACTGAGACCTGGTTCAAGGCTCCAGAGAGCACCCCTGCACTACCAGGCTATAACTCATACCACACTTTTTGGCCATGTAATCTGGACCGGAACACCAAAGGCGGAGGTGTGTCCATATTCATTAAGGATATCCACACCACCAGGCTAGTTGCTCAGCATAATGCAGCCGAGGTTATCCAACTGCAACTAACTCTGGGCAAAACTGCAAACCAAATTGTAGCTTGCTACAGATCACCCACCATGCCCCAGGATTCCCACTACTCTTTTCTTGATGTTCTGGAAAATATTACGGTTCAACCAAACACCCTAATAATGGGTGATTTCAACTACCCCACCATTAACTGGGAAAACTACTCATGTACAAACTCCTTTGCTCAACGCTTTCTGGAATTCATAAACTCCAATGTCCTAGATCAACTTATCCACACCCCCACCAGGGGCAACAATATCCTAGATCTAGTCATTACCAATATGAGTGACCGGTGTTCCACACCTGAAGTCAACACCTCATTGGTCCGATCACACCATAACCTAATTACCCTAGATATGCGCATCCTGCCTCCACCCCCCATTGAGGAAACCATGGTAAAAAATTTCTCCAAAGCCAACTTCATGCTTAAGACAGAAGTGGTGAACTTCATGACACCCATGCAGATGGACAATACAGTTACGACTACTGAATCCTACACAATTGCACTTTATAAGCACTTGCATGAGTGCATGGATCGTGCTATCCCAAACAGAACCAAGACGCTATCCTTCAAAAAAAGGAAGCCAATCTGGTGGTCCCCTGCCATAAACAAACTGTAAAACAGAAGAAAGAAACTCTTGCAAAAGAGAGTAATATCCCACGAGTGGAGGAGCTCCCTGGTCAGCCTCAGTAAGAAGCTGTGATCCCTGATAAAATCCTCCAAAGCTACTTACGAAAACAAAATCACCACTGATTCTAAAGACAAACACAAAGCATTCTATAGCGGTCAAGAATCTCAATGGCAACACTCAGATCTGCTCTGAGTTACAGCACAATGGCACTAAATATACAGACCCAACTGATATTGCCAACATCCTGGCAGATAGGTTCAGTGCTAACTTCACCCCTCTCTCCCGCTCTAGAGAGTCCATCTCTATACCGGAAGAATGCAAAGTTCCTGTAATCACGGCTGCACAGGTAAAAACCACACTCTCCAAAGCCAAGAACGCAGCATCCATGGGACCAGACAACATCCCAGGCTGCGTTCTACACAAACTACAGAACGAACTGGCACCCCACCTAAGTACCATGTTCAATCATAGCCTCACCTCAGGCTTTGTGCCTGCTGAATGGCGCACAGCAACGGTTATCCCACTCCACAAGGGGGGAGCCACCATGGACCCCGGAACTACCGCCCCATTAGCCTGACGAGCCTGGTCTGCAAGGCCATGGAATGTATCATCATGGAACTTATAATCTCCAAACTCTGGATCCCTCCCAGTTCGGGTTTGTAAAAGGCAGATCATGTCTCCTAAACCTGATAAGACTTCTTTGAAGCAGTCACCAAAGCCATAGACAAGGGTAAGGTGGTTCACACAGCCTATCTAGATCTTGCCAAGTCTTTCGACACCATCCCCCACTCTGGAATTATAGATAAACTCACTAAACTAGGTACAAATCCCTATGTCACAAGATGGTTTGCCAACTGGCTCACGGATAGAACCCACACTGTGAAAGTAGCAGACTCCAAATCCGACTTCAGACCAGTGACAAGTGGAGTACCACAGGGTTCAGTCCTGGGTCCTCTCCTGTTTGGTATCTACTTCTCTGAAGTACAGGCTAACACAGAACGTCTTTGGCTAATGAAGTTCGCAGATGACTGCAAACTAGGAGCCATAATCGAAACTCTTAATGATGTGGACATCCTACAAAAGGGCCTCACTGAGACAGATGCCTAGTGTCAAAGCCATGGCCTCAAGCTCAATACCAAAAAGTGCATTGTCATCCCCTTTGGTAAAAACTCTGTACCCATGAACTACAACATAGGTGGTAGTATACTTAAGACGGAAAGTGTGATAAGAGACCTTGGGATACAGGAGGACAGTAGTCTCTCCTTTGATAATCACATCGCCACAGAAGTTAGGAAATCCTTCTACGTGGCACACCTCATCACAAAAGGTTTTCATCCAGAAAAAAAAAAAAAAAAAAAGAGGTCATTGTTCCCCTCTACTCATCACTCATTAGACCCATTATAGAGTACAATGCCCCTTTTGGTATGTACCTCACAATACATCTACAACAACTGGAAAGGCCACAGAAATACCTCACAAAGAGGATTACCAGCCTCAAACAGATGCCCTACGCAGACAATCTCAAAAAACTCCAGCTTTACTCCGTTGCATATCACCTACTCAGAAGTGAACTCTGCCCAACATACAAAGCTATGTCAAACCCAGAGCTGTTGGACATGCTCCACTTAAAGAAATCCCAATCCCTCCGAGCTACATGCTCTAGGGACCTAAACCTTGTCATCACAATAAACAGAACATGCCAGAGGGATAGATTCCTGTCCCAGTGACTTCCCATACTCTGGAATAAACTACCTATCCATATCAAACAAAGCTCCTCATTAGCACTCTTCAAGAAAAATCTTGATTGGATGGGAAATAGGAAATTCACCCCGGGGATCACCTCTGTGGCTCTGCTCGACAGTAGCACGGGAAAATAATTTTCTTGGGTGGCAAAAGCCAGAGTACCTTTTTGGTTGGGCTTGTATAGGCCCCAGGGCCAATAGCCTAGTACCTACCTATGAACCTAAAAGAACTCCAATTCAAGGAACTATATTTTCTTCCCCGACCTCCGATTCCTAGAGAAAGATTTTTGCTGGGTCGAGAAATGGACTCCCACTGTAGAAAAGAGTCTTACCATCCTGTTGACTCCTGGTGAGTGTGTCTTTAATATCAGTTCCAAATAGATATGAACCATCACAGGGGTAGTCACAGAGGACAACTTAAAGCCTTCCGCAAAGTACAAAGACACAGCCAGGCGTGGCAGCATATGGTAATGCCAATGCCTGCCCCTCTGGCCGTGCTGCCAGCTGCATAGGGGAGAAAATGCATGGCCACATTCAAGGTGGAATGTATGGTAGAAAGCTGGGAGTCCACCATTTTATGAACATCTGCAGGCAATATACCCAACAGGGACTTTGTGATCTCTTTGGTCAAGTCTCTCTGGAATCTATTTAGGAGAAACAAACAATTCAGCAAACTAAGAGCAAAAGTCACTGATGCACAGGCCTACTTTCCAAACCTGTCCCACCACCTTCAACTCTTTGTTAGAGGATGAACAGATGAAATCTCTTCAGATGGTTTGTTTCTTGTGGCTGTTACTACCACCATAGTATCCACTGGCGGACTCTTGCCCCAGTGTTTCTTGTCCTTAATAGCGGCTAAAATGCGACTCATTTTCTTGGGGATGGGTTCCACCACTTAAGGGTCCTTCCATATCAGTTGAGACACAAGGTCAATAAGGTTAAGGGTATCAATGGGTGGTGCCACTCAGGATGAAGATGAGCCAATACCAACTCATCAGGGGAAGGGTCTTGGGACAGCCGACTAACTCCACTTCATCAATTTGAGCATAGTGCCAAAGGTGAAATCTTCAGAGAGGAAGCGAGGGGGAACCATCCCCCTTCCCTAAGTCAGTGTATTCAGTGAAGGACTCTGTATAAGAGTTTATCTGCTTCCATTAGCCTGTCCATTTCCTTTAAGGTCCTTCTGGAGGGAATATCAGAAGGCTCCAAATCAGACTGGGAACTGAAAGCAGACATCTTTGAAAGCCTCTGGAACTGACTGCCCCTCTCTGAGAAGATGATGAGGGGAGGAAGCAGACTCCTGCTGGGGCCAAAATGAGTGGAGGCAACTTATCCATGGAATCGACCAAAACCCTTCTGAAGGTCTCAAAGGTTGAAGACCCAACAGGTACAGAGGATCCCCTCAGATCTGAAGATAAGGAACCCTCAGCATCGAGTTTCCAGCCCCGAAGCCGACATCAGATCAGAGATGTCTAGGACCAAAGTCCAGAGAGGGACAGACAGCTCAGAGAACCCTGGTGTCTACCCCCCCTACCCCTCCAGAACTCAGCACAGATGCTTCAACTCAGAGTTTCCTCTCAATCCAATGGCATCGGTGTTGATCAAGAGATGGTAACACTAAAAGTGGTCAACAATTCCAGTGCCAGCAAAGGTGTTCTGCATTCAGTCAGACCCAACAACACTGGACCTGAAGAGCAGACCAATACGGGATCAATAGAGGAGCATGCATCTTCAAAATAGTCATCTTGTCAACATCTTGCACTGTGAGACTTCCAGATAATAGAGCAAATGAAGTGACTGATGGTGGTCTTGAATACCATCTGTCTCTTGAAGAATAGGGGAGTGCAGTCTGAGACTCACCAGTTCCAGAGATGAGTTGGGTCTTGGGATGGAAATCGGAGCCAAGAAGCAGTCAGTTCTATACTGCATGCACATTTCGGGTGGGGCCCGAGTGAAGATGCTGGCTCCAGTGTGTGCTTTCTGGCCATTTTTGATGGGGATTTGTTGGCTTTCCTGTTTGAAATTTTTTCTTTTCTCGTTTTCCTTTCCTTTATCCAATTCCTTCTCCTTTTCTTTCTCTAGACTCTTTTCTTTAGTTTTTGTTTTATCTTGCTTCTTGGTTGGGGAAGAAATTGAAGATGTCACTAGTCCGTGCAGGAAGAAGCACATTCAGAACTAATTTGTACCTTCTAGTCTGAACAGCCCTTGCACTGAAGGCAGTGTAAGACTGAATCTGCATTCTAAATGGGACATGCCCAAGCAATAGATGCACTTAAGAGTGTGGATTCTGGGGTGGGAGCTTATGTCCATACTGAACATTTCTTGAATCCAGAAGATTCAGACATCCTAATGTCTGTGAAAAAGCAAATGGACAAGATCCTACAAAAAAGGTAGTTATAAAGGCCCACACACAATCACATTACTCTAAATGGAACATATTATATACATTCATATGCATGTACATTTTTTTAAACAGATACTACACTTGATCTTAGCCAAAAAGCAGACACATCAGAAGGGAAAAAACTAAGCTCTTTTATACCAAAACAAAGTGAAAAGCCACTATAATCTGAATACAAATACAAAGTTAACACAATAGCAAGATCATTTTTCTCTCTCTCTTTCTCTCAGTAGAAGGTGGTGGTGGTGGTCAGCTGGCAATATAAAAAGGATACAATATGGCTGAGGAGAGCTCCTTCACACATCAGATAACTTCAACTTCAGAAGGCAAATGAGATCTGATCAGCCAAAGTGGAGTCCTGGAAATTAAGGGTAAGGAAGGAATCAAGAGCTCTAGATCCAAAAGCTCCAGAGTCGGTGCCAAGGTTGTACCAGACAGCCCATATGTTTGAAACGGACAAAACTAGACAACACTGGATCAGAGGTCAAATAGAGAATGATCAGACAAGGAAGAAATGTACAGTCCCTGGTTTACAAGTAACCATTTAAATATGGGCATTCATCCTAGCTGCAAGTGTAAGGCCTATCTCTTACTCTTGACTACTTCCTGCACTGGGTTAGATAGAAGAGTCTTTTATACTTTGAAACTTCTGTGAAGCTGGCTAGTAGTGGGTTTTGTGGCATTCTGGAATGTGCTCCGTTCTGGGCTCAGTCTACTTCTCACAATAATTCTTGAAAACGTTTCCTAGATTTTCAACTTCAACAAATGCTGTATGGGAAGCTCTTATGATTTTGTAGAGTTTTAAATTCTGGATTATATGTGGTCATTACCAGAATCCTGTCATGGGGGTGGGTGGGGGGGTCTCACCTTATAGTATAGCAGAGTAGTGGCTTTGCTCTGTCTACTGCCCTGTTGAACCTCCCTGCAGAATGACTCTGAGCAAGGAAAGCTTCCTTTAGCGGTGTATCTTTTTCCTCCACAACAGAATAAATGTGGTAATATCAAAGTGCTTGACTGTGGATTTTTACGGTGTCGAGTTGCCAGCCCGATGCCCAACCTTCAAAGGCGGCACACCCATTCACACACACACCCACCTGCATTGTCTTTAGACGTCATTCAACCGTGGGGAGGACATGCAGACTTCCACACAGAAGGCGCTCCAGACGAGAATCGAATGGGAGAACCTCTTGCTGTGAGGCAACAACGTTAACCACTGCACCACCGCGGCCTGACCAAATTCTCTGACTGGAGAGTTTAACAGATGAGTTAATTATGTTGATCCCCAACAGGGAGTCAATATAGTGGGTCCAAGTTAAGAATACAATAAAAGAGAAACAGGTCTTTGTGCAGTGTTGTAAAAATTCCTCTTCTACATTTGCCATGAAAGTATAATGTGCAGCCAGACTGGTTCCCTCTGCAGCATGCAAAATATGAACACAATGGTTAACACTGCACTAATATCCATCTGTCAACTCTCTCTTCTATAGTTCTAATGAATTCTCTCCAACCTACTTTAAGTTTCTCTCAAATGTTCATTCATATTCTTGCAATATGAAATTTGTAGCAGGAACCTGTATGCTTGAACACATTTTTTTTTATAAGACCACAGACTTGGTATTCTTTATTAGGTATAAGCAAACCTACAGATATTTATACTGCTTTTTGCTTATATTTAACGCATTGCCCATTTCCTTTTTTCATGTGCCGAGCCTGAAGCATGTCTGTTTAGATTATAAATAAATTACATACACACACAAAAACTTTGAACACCTATTATATACCAAAGACTGTTCAAGTCACAAAGATTTGAAGAAAAAAAAGTACAGTTGCACAATTCTTACTTACCTGTAACAGTAGATTGTAAAACACAATGTCTTAATGACATTTGAGTAGTAGTTCCCTGCTACCCTCCTTTAGCAGTCCACTAAAGCTCATGGTTCCTTCCACTGCCTGTCTGTGGGAGTAATGGACCAATCACCTGCTAGGGTCCAGCAAGAAGAGAAGCTGGAAAAACAAGCTTTGTCAAAACCTACTGTTCCAAACCAAAACTCACACACAAACAAAAAATAATGGTCACTGAGCAGTGCTCAATGGCAACCCAAACACCAAGCTAAATACATTCAAAAAGAGGGATGGTGGATGGGTACCGACAGTATGGCAGTGTGTTCTGCAAACATCTACTGTTCTAGTGAAGTAGGACTTGACTTAAAACTGTACAAGCACACTACCTTCCTCGCCTTCAAGTTAGATTCCCAAAGCTTGCCCAATCTGTGAGGTGGAAGGACAAAGGTTCCACAGCCCATGGAGAATAGTCCTAGGAAAGCCGGTTCTAGATCTAGAAAAGGAATCCGGCTTGTAGAGTTTCATAAAAGGTATGGGCAGAGTACCAAGCTGCCTCTAGAATACTTCTACAGTCCACGCCTTTCCGTTATGCCACTGAAGAGAAAAATTCCATGGTGGAATGCTCCTTTACCTTGCCTGGATTTGCCTTGCCATGGTGGGTCTAATAAGAAACAATACCATAGGACTACCATCATTCAATGATTTGTTTAGAGACAGGCTGATCCTTCTTTGCCCAGTGTAGAAAATAAAAATCTTTTCAGCCTTCCTGAAGAGTTCTGTTCTGTCATGGTAGTACCTGAGCTATCAGTACAAGTCCAGGGTATGAAGTATCCTCTCTTCCTTATTCTTAGGTTGGAGGCTAATATAGTGAATTCTGTAGAAAGTAAGTTAAGGTTGTCTCACCAAGACAGCTTGCAGCTCACAGACATGGTTTGCAGATGCCAGAACAATTAACCAAAACAGTTTTCCAAGAGCTACAGATCAGCAGGTTTGAAAGCTGGCAAGGAAAATTTTCCAAAAACATAGCTGGGATCCTACAAGAGGAATTTGTTTGTGAGGGGGACATATGCAATACTCCTTTTATTAACTGTTTTACCAAAACAGAAGAAAGAGGGGGCTCCATTGGCAAACAATACAGAGACAGCAGCTAAATGCACCTTAACAGACTTGTATAAGGCATCATAAATTAGCTCACACAAATATTTTAAGACCAGAGGGAGAGTAACCTCAAGGAATCCTCTGTTTCCATTTAAGCACCATTTAGAAAACCTCATCCATTTGTAAAAGTAAGATCTTCTACTAGCAGATTGTCTGGCTAAGACCTGCTGCACATCCTCATGAAACAAGTACCTAAACAGGGTCAGCACTGAATCATCCAGGCTGTCAATAGAAGTTGCTCCAAATTAGTGTGCACTAGTCGCCCCCAGGATCGTGTGAGCAAATCCAGAATGAGGAACTATGGGAACTGCCCTTAGCCTATACCATTAGAAGGGAGAACCAAGATTATCTAAGCCAGTAGGGGGTCACCACAATGATCTTTAGAATACAGGAACATTTCAGTCCAAGGGAAAGAGAATGTGTCTGTTCTCCAAGCATAGCTGCAAGGATGTCCAGAAGAGAATTTCTACAGCTGTCTGTTTTGAAAGGAGGTGAACATATCTATTTGAGATGTGCCAACATCTGTACTAGTGCCTTGAGCTGCCACTTATGGAGGTTTGCTCAGGATCTGCATGGTCTGTCTTCCACACGTATTTGCTCTCATGGGATGCATGATGCCTGAAGAGACAGAGAATAGCATAAGGCTAGCTCCCAGGCCATCACTGCCTACCAGCACAGATGGTATGACTTTGTACCCCCTTCCCTTGTTTGTGGAGGTACCACTCACTGTGGTGTTATCCATACTACAAGAAAAGGACCAGGAGTCCATAGGTGGTGCAGGACTTTCAAGGCATGGATTACCACCATTTTCTTGATATTGACATGCTTCAATGCATACTTGGGCCTTCAAGTAGCCTACATTTAGACTCCTAATGACACAGCCCCCCAAACAAAGTTGGAGAAATCTGTCTGGACAGACTGTACCAGAACCAGAAGGGTAGTCCTGGACTGATACTCAACTGGGCTCTCCACCACTGTAACTCTCTTCTAATAAAGTGAAGCACCAGCAAATGTGATTCCAGGGCCAACAATTTGGGGCATACCACTGAAGCTTTCCTCATGTGGAGATGGGGCCAGTGGAATCATGAGAATCACGGAACCCATCAGTCTTAGAATTATTAGTAATTCTCTTGTTGAGGTGGCATTCCTCTTGGACAATACATGAAATATCATGTGGCAGGACAGGACCTTGTTTTCAAGAAGAACCAAGGCCATTCTTTTGTCGATGTATATTAAGCATCTCAGGAAGAGGAGTCTTTGCAAGGGTATTAGGCATGACTTCCAAAGGTTCAACTTGAACCACAGCTGGGAGAGTAAGGCTGATAACACCTGGAAACAAACTCTGCACAGATCAGCAAGTCATCCAAGTAAGGAAAAATTGTGAATGACAGTCTGGCAGTGAGCCACTACAGGAGCTTGGCACTGAGGTGCAGTAGATAGCCCGAAACGGCAATGCAGACCCAACAAACCTCATATCTCCTGAAGCACTGAGCAGCAGGAATACAATGATACACATCTTTCAAGTCCAGGGTCACCATGAAGCAGTGGTCTGGCAGATGAAGGAAGCACTATCTGCAGGGTGAGCATCTTAAACTTGGGGACCTTAACAAAAATATTCAGAAAGGATAGGTCTAAACACCAGTCTCCATGACAGCTCTTTTTTGGAGATCAGGAAATTCTGGAGTAAAAACCTTTCATTCTCTCCAAAAGAGGGACCAGTTCTATGACTCCAGATTCCAGGATGTGCTAGAGTATGGGAAGGAACGTCGTCTGGTCTGGCAGGTGAGGGAGAACCCCAGTGAACAGAGGTGGACATTTTTTTCATTTTCACTGCCACCTGCAACCTCTGAAAACAATGTTGAGCACCCTCTCATTAGAAATCACTGACAAACAGGATGCCTCATTAACAGCAAACTTTTGAGACAGAATGTGAAGAAATTAGACAAAGACATCTCTGCTAGCATGCCTGGCTGAAGTTTTGTATATAATTTCAGATTGTCCTGTGTATTGTATGCCAGCATGACTAGCTATGACATTGTAAACAAGTTATTACATGCTGATTTATGAACTGTTTGAACAGAATGTTTTTAAAGACTTGAACAGTGTCCTTTTACATTTCTAACTGTGCATGTTTGTGAAGAGAGATTCTAAATGCAAACTAAGATTCAGATGATCAGCAGATGATGTCATTGGAACATTGACCGCTGCTGTGTGTTACTGTCAGAAGCTGAAAGACAGGAACTTTTACAAAAACAGCTGTTGGTTGAATTTAAAAATATAAAATGAAAATTAGTAATGGAACACTTGACACGATAGTCTATAAAAGAGCCTGCTGAAGTTAGTCAGTTGTCAGTTACAGTTGTCATTTGATCACAGATGAACTCTGCAGTGGATACCCAAAAAGGACTCGCCAAGAACTGTAAGCCTGCCTTTGCTCTGTTGTAGTAATTTAGTTTAGATCAGGGGCAGTGTTCTTTAAATTAGTTAGGAAATTATAACTAATCAGCTAGATCAGAGTTTTTCTGAATGCTGGATCTCTATCCTACAGTACCGATTTCATTTTCCTGCTGATTGAGTTCTGTTTCTTTATTGGGAATTACTGTTTTTTAGCGTTGTCACCTCACAGCAAAAGGTTCTCCGGTTTGATTCTCGGCTGGAGTGCCTTCTGTGCAGTCTGCATGTCCTCCCCACAGTCGAGTGAATTTAAGACATGCAGGTAGGTGTGAGCGTGTGTGGGTGTGCCTTCTTTGAAGGTTGGGCACCGGGCTAACACCATAAAAATTCAGTGCCAATCATTAGCGGACCGGAGTTCTGCTGTGGCGACCCCTAACCGGGAAAAGCCAAAAGACAGTTACTGTTTTTTTTATTTTTAAATCATTTTGCTCAATATTACATTTTTTTTTTTATTAACTAACATTGTGGCTGGTCAATCAATGTTTTTCTTTCGTGATTCGAGCGTGCTTATACTTGCCCTGATAACTTCCCGGGCCACTCAAAAGCTTGGCTGCTTAGGTCATTTGCTACTATTTGTTTCATATTTAATTTTCGTAACTGGACACCCCTTTAGAAGGACATGAAGACACACTGATTGGTGGTAGCATTACTGTATTTTGGGGAAGGGACACAGCTGGAAATCTGTATCAGGCTTTCCCAGAAGTGTCTGCATGTTGTTCCAGCTGTGCTCTTGAGGGAAAATTGTGAAACAGTACTCCTGTTTAAGTGATAGTCTTACAATGGAGTCAGTAGTGAGGATTGAAAATCCTTAATTACTGACTCAGGATAGTAAGGGGCGTCACATTATTTGGTGGCAGTTCAGTGGGATACTATCTGGATGTCACATTAACTGGTAGCAGTCCAGTGGGATATTAACCGGATGCCACACAGAGCACCCAGAAGGGAACTTGAAAATGACAGGTGCTGAGCCTCTGCACAGTGGGTCTATATTAATTCATCGAAATACGTATTTGAATATGTATTCAATGAAGGCTAAACAGCAAAATTCATTACAGCGAAGCATGGAATTATTCCCAGGGTTAGAAACCACTCGTCCTCTAGGATACCAGAACACACACAACACTAAAAACCAAACCCACCCTAGTGGGGGGCTTCACCCCCACCCCCCAACTATATACCAACTCAGAGATTGCACTACGGTGGGGAAAATGGCAAAGTTGTGGTGAGGTGATGGCCCAGTGATTCTTAACCCGGGGAAAAATTCCATGCTTTGCTGTAATGAATTTCACTGTTTAGCTGATTAATATATATTCAACGAATACTTATTTCTATGAACTAATATAAATCCCCTTTCTAACCTACGACTATGCAAGGTCATCTTTTTTGGAAAAGGAACACCCTCTTGCTAGGCTGGCAGGGTTCTTTATCCTGCCATTTCCCTTTTGGAGACTTGGCTTTTGTTTGGCTGGGACGTCTGTTTGGCTGCCAAAAATATCCTTCTTACTGGGGGAACTTTGGAATATGCAGCATTTTAGACCCCCCCAGATTAGTTTCTCTCTGTTATCTCAGTGTTTCAGGATCTGACTAGCTGCTGTACCAAACACAAAATCAGAATGTATTTAACATTTGTTTTCTGGAAAAGTCCAACTTGGAACAAGCCAAGTTTTCAGCAGAGGCCCAGGGAGGAATGCTCCAGACACACGTCTTTGTTCCATGGGAGGAAACCGGAGCACCCATAGAAACCCACGACAATGCAGGGAGGACTTTCAAACCCCGCACAGAACGCACCCCAGCAGAGATTCGAAGCAGAGAACCTCTTGCTGTGAGGTGACAATACAAACCTCTGCACCACTGCATTCTCTGTCACAAGAATCAAGTGGAACATTCATAATTTCATCAAAAAGCTTTGGCTGTGGAACAAAGCATACGTCCTTACCACCCCAAATGTCACTATTTTTAAAACACAGTATCTTCCCCCTCCAATGCACTCTTTAGAGCACGTTTACACACATTAGAAACATTGAAAACAGTCTCTCTTTCACATAGTCTTTCTGCTCAGCAGTCAACGATGAACTGAACTTGTCTAAACTACACATACACCTCAACAGAAGCTTCCAATAAAACACTAGCAGTTAAAAACACTTTAAAAGGCTACCATGCCGGACTGTGACAACATCTTTCCCTGAGATTCCAGCCACTTTCCTAGTTTATTTTGAGGGTCCGGGCTTGAAGAAGACATTGCCTTTTTATTGGCAAAGGTAGCTGGGAACACAGAAGCAAAGTTCACAGACAAGGGGGCTTAGATACCCAGGCATAGACAAGCACACCCTGCATTTCACTTTTTTTAGGCAGGGACTCATCCAGCAGAGGAGAATTGCAAGCTTTCTTAAACATCCGCCAAAGGACAGAAGGTCACCGTGTCTGGGACCCATCTTGGGAAACATCATATATCTTGCTGATCTCGAGGACAGCTGATGATTACTACTCCCAACTGAATACATCCCTAAATCTAGCCAACATTTGGAAAAAAGAAAACTGTTTGGTCAGACACTTCTGAAACTTCAGATTCTGGATACCCTCAAAATCAGGACCCTTGGGTAGTTGAATGAGGGTGGAAGCACCAGTGTTACTCATAACCCAGGTTTCGACCCTGTAATTAATGGCCTGAATAGTGGATCTAGCCATAATCACCAGGTAAGGTGAAACATAGTCAGAACTTGTTGCCCTATAATGTGGCTGTGTATTTTTTTTTTTGTATCCACCACACTAGTGGAAGAATCCCCCGGTGGGGAGAAGACATATTAACAATGGCAACAAATTCTGTATCCCTGAATTCTCCAAAACTAAGAGTTTGGTTCTCTCATACCTGAACCGGGCAATGGTAGTGCTCCAGCGAACATGTCTGACCATCGTGTCACCCACAGCTGCGGTATATCCACCACACTAGGGGACCTGGAGTCAAAATATGGTGAGTGATCCGATAGCCTACCCAAGGCTACTGCAGAGTCACAATTTGTAGGCTGAGGCATATTTCCTGATTTACTTCTATGTTTTTACATGCACAAGGGGGAGAGGGAGATGGTGGGGGGTGCACAGCATCACAGTCAATCAAGTCAGGGGAGAAAAAACTGCCACAGCTATAAAATAATGGCTGCATGGTCAGCACAGTAAAACAAATGAACAAGTTCCACTATTCTCCCTCTCAATAGCAATCTGAAGTCTTATTTCTGCAGGGATACTATTACAAACACTGCACTAATAAAATGAAAAAAGTTTCAGTAACACAGTTCAAAGCACAAAATACATGCACAAAAGTCTACCGATTTTTATAAATACGGATTAGAAACAAATGATTAGAAACAGAGTAAAGAAGTTTTAGACAAGAAAAGCACGAATACCTGTGAAAAAAATCTCATCAGAAATGTTTACCATTCAAAATGCCACCAAAATTATGATTTTAAAAGAAAAAAAATCTTTTAAAATGCTGTAATTCTGCTCAATCACCTCAAATAATCATAACGCCAATGTAAAAAGTACAGTTGTGTACTCTTACCATAAGCGAATTCACTGTTGCAGTCATTACATTTGGGTTATCTGCTTGCAGGTAGCCCTCAGTCGGCCTGATTAACAAAGTTTTGGGTCCTGCGTCAAGTTGCTGTCCCTTCTTCCATGAAGTCAGGTAGTCAGGGGTATAAAACATACAGCAGACGCCATTACATCAGTTTTTCTTGCCCCAGATGTCAGGTGCCCCCCTAATGGGGAGTAATTAAATATAAAAGTACAATGATATACCTCCAACAAAAAAGCAAATACACCAAAAAGGCTTTTAAGCATAGTAAAGGGAAGTAGAGGTATAGCCAAAAGAAGTTAGGGGGGCTGGAGGGTGGGTAACCAGGACTGCAACAGTGAATACACTCGAACATCTACATTTATGGTAAGTGTACACAACTGTACTATGTTCTTCGTGTTTCAGTGTTGCAGTCATTACATTTGGGTAGATTCACAAAGCTATGGTTGGGAGGAGGAATTTAGATAGCATTAGGATCATTAGGACCAGCTATAAGGCCCTGCAAGACTGCAGTGGCAAAGCCAGCTCTGGATTTAGAGAAAATTGGCAAATGATAATTCTTGGTGAAAGTATGCACAGAACTCCAGGTAGCAGCTTCTACGATGTCCCTGGTAGGAACACCTCTGAGAAAGGCTGTAGAGGTAGATGCAGCCCTGGTGGAGTGAGGTCTGATCCCCTGGAGGATAGGTTTTCCATAGTGCTTATAGCAGAAATGAATGCAATGGCCTATCCATTTAGAAATGGTTTGCTTTGAAATAGCCTTCCCCTCTGCCCCTGCAGCAAATGCCACCAGCAGTTGTTCAGATTTCCTTTGAGGTTTAGTCCTGTCCAAGTAGAATCTAAGTTGACTGTACACATCTAAGGAATGCAGTATCCATTCCCCTTTGTTCTGTGGATTGGGAAAGAAGGTTGGCAAATGAATAGACTGATTAAGAGCCACACTGGATACCACCTTGGGCATGAAGGATGGATTGGTTCTGAGTGACACCCTGTCCGCATGAAAGATGATGAAAAGCTCCACTGCCATAAGGGCCTGTAATTCAGATGCCCTTCTAGCTGAAGTGATTGCTAAAAGTAAAGCTGTTTTCCTAGAAATAAATTTTAAATCTGCAGTAGCAGCTGGCTCGAAAGGAGATAGAGTTCCAAAACAAAGTTAAGGTCCCATGTTGGGGTTGGCGCTCTCCTGGGTGGTCTCAAATTTTTGGCCCCTCTGAGGAACTGCATGAGCAGTGGATGAGAGAAGATGGGAGGTTCTGTGCTATAATGAGCTGATATGGCTAAAGCATGGATTTTAATGAAGGAAAAAGACAGGCCCTTGTGAAGCATCTCAGTAAAGTATTGTCAAATCTGAGGTAAATTGGGTGCTGCTGTGCTCATCCCTTTAGAATGGTTCCAGGCACAAAATCTTTTCCATTTTTCAGCATAAGATTTTCTAGTACTAGACTATGTAATTAGCCAGGCTGCAAGGTTCAGTGTTAGAAGCTGAGGGTGCAGAATCTGGTTCCCCTGCTGAGACAACAGGGAGGGAGTCTAAGGCAGGTGCCATGGGAATAACTGTGACAGATGGTACCAGTGTTGGCGTGGCCAGTCTGGAGCAATCAAAATCATCCTTGGTTTGTCCTGTTTGATTTTTAGTAGTACTTTGGAAAGCAGAGGCAGAGGGGAAGTCATAGACTGATAGGTTTTTCCAGCTGAAGGACAGAGCATCCACTTTCCAGGCTTGCTTGTGGGGAGTCCTTGTGCAAAATTTGTCCAATTCTGGGGAGAGGCAAACGGGTCTATATCTGGACTCCCCATTTGCTTGTCAACATGTTAAAAATCCTTGGTTCCAGTTTCCACTCGTGTGGGTCCATGAGGTTTCTGCTTAGTCCATCTGCCATTGTATTTAATTTTCCTAGCAGGAATTGAGCTTGTAGGTGCACTTGGTAGCTCAAGGCTGTGTTCCACAGTGCCATGGCTAGTCTGCAGAGAGGGTAAGAATGTGTACCCCCCTGCTTGTTTATGTACCACATAACAGTGGTGTTGTCCGTCTTGACCATAAGTTGCCCTGGAAGAATGTGGTCCTTGAAGGCTGTCAGAGCATTCTGTACAACTAACATTTCTTTTTGATTGATATGCAGGTGCATTTGACTTGGGTTCCATTTGCCCTGAATGCACTTCCCTGCCAGGTGAGCCCCCCATGCATAGTCTGATGCGTCTGTTAGGGTTTGGGCGGCAGGGGATGGTGTGAAAGGTAGTCCCTTGTTTTGTTGGCAAGCCTCTGCCCACCAAAGGAATTCTAGGCGTAGGCAAGGTATGACAGGAATCATTGCTTCTAGATCCTGAGAATGTTGACACCATAGTACATACCACTGTAGTTTCCTCATATGCAGTCTTGCATATGGAATTAGAAGAATGCAGGAGGCCATGAACCCCAAGGCTTGCAGTATTTGTCTTGCAGATAGCAGGGTTTTTGTGGCCACTTGTTTGAAGTAGGTTGTCAAATGAATTTGTTTCGCTGGCGTGAGGCAAGCCATCTGGGAAGTTGTATTCAAGCTTGCTCCCAAGAATATAATTTGTTGACAGAGTACCAGGTGCGATTTCTTTTCGTTTATGATGTATCCCAGACAAGTTAGAACCCTTTGTACAAAGGCCAGATGATTATGTCCTGGCTTTCTGCCTGAATTAGACAATCGTCCGGGTATGGGTATATTTGAATATTTCTTTGCCTGCAAAATGCAATAACTGGAGCTAGGCACTTTGTGAATACCCTGGGTGCAGTAGATAAGCCAAAGGGCAGTGCAGAGAACTGCTAGTGCGTGTAGCCTGCTTTGAAGCGTAGGTATCTTCTGCAAGATTCCTGACAGGAATGTGAAGACTGGGATGTACAGGTATGCTTCTTTTAAATCTAGTGTTGCCAACCAAGCATCTTTGCCTAGCATAGGAAGCAATTGGTGAAGAGTCAGTATCTTGAATTTTGGAATTTCCAAAAAAGGTGTTTAGAGTAGACAGGTCCAGGATAGGATGCCATGAATTGTCTTTTCTGGGTACCAGGAAAAGTCTCGAGTAGAAACCTTGTCCATTTTCCTCTTCTGGTACCAGTTGAATAACCCCCATGCTTAAAACAGAAAGTACTTGTTTTTGGGCCTCTGCCCACTGATTTGGGGGTAGGTCCGGCCACCCGCTTGGTGTTGGCAACGTGTCGAAGTGAAATCTGTATCCCTGGGACACTATATTTAAAACCCATTTGTCCTGGGTAATGAGTTCCTAGTTCTTTGCATGAAGAGCAATCCTTCCCCCCCAAAGGGGCAGTCAATTGACAAGTGCTTGGAAATTTTAAACGGAAGTCACTGAGACAGTTTACCATAGGGGGGAATCTTATTACTCTCAGATTTGGAAGTGGAGGCCCCCCACTGCTTAGTCCTGTGTGTCCCCTGGGGCTTTTGCTGTGTCTGGATTTGGCTTGAGAAGACCTGGAAGGGGCTGGAAAAGACCAATTCTTAGAGGGCCAGTGCCTACTAAATCTAGGAGGCTGAACTTGTCAGAAATCTTTAACAGTTTGCATAGATTTAGCTTCATCTTCCATATGTTTAAGAACTTCCTCAGCCTTGTTGCCAAACAGGCGGTCCTGATTTAAGGGAGCATCCAACAATTTAGCTTTAACATGATCAGGCAAGGATTGCTCCTTTAGCCAAGCATGCCTTCTAAGCACAAACCCAGTAACAGCAGGCCTGCAAGAAGCCTCTAATGAATCAAAACCACATTGCAAAGTATGTTTTCCAACTTGTTCAGAAGAATGCATTAAATCCTGTAATTCTTTATTTTCCACAGTCAGGAATCAACAACACTTTCTGTTTAAGCAATCCAATAACATATTGCTGATACTTTAACATATGAAACTGGCAATTTAAAGCCCTAATGGCCAAGGTTGCAGAAGTGTAAACCTTCTTACCCCATCTATCCAACGCCCTGGAGTCTCTATCAGAAGGAGTATGATTTTTAGCAGTAGAAGCCTTAATGTCCATGGGCCCCTGGGAAATAGTCTCTGGATTCGCAATAGGATTTTTAAAAAGGAACTTGTGTGACTCGGGGACCCTGTAACATCTGTCAAGTTTTCTGGGAGCAGGAGGCAAGGAATCAGGGTTCAAACTAGATTCTGAAAAAGCATAATCAACGATGTCTAGTACAGGAGGAACAGCTAAAGGCCTATGCTGAGGTATCAGTAAGCAATCCCCAAGCCTCTTTTTTGAAACAAAAAAAATCCTAGCTTCACCAGTAGAAATGCTCCCTTAGAGTATGCAAGGTTTCCCCAAAAGAAAAATCCTCTGGAGGGGAAGCAGAGGAAATGGAGTCCTCTGCATCAGAATCCTCATAAGTAGATGAGGGCAAATCCAGATCATCAGAAAAAACAGAATCCTGGTTAGAAGATTCATAAACAACTTCAGGCCTAGGCCTCTTAGAAAGGGGGGCTTGGCTACCCCTGATTAGAGTCATTAAATCTTCAGCCATTCTTATCATTTGTTAGGTCTGAGCATGTGGCCTGGGCGTCGGTGTTTTAATCATGGTTCGAGATGTAGGCCTAAGTGAAGAAGGAGGATTCGGTTTAATATGCAAGTCCGTAGGCCTGTATACACCCTCAGAAGCCGGTGCCTGCACAGCGGCTCCGGACCCATCCAAGGTAAAGACATCCACGGGTTCCATAGTTGAAGCATCTCGCTGCATACCGGACTCCGAATGGGTCCCAGTAGAGGCCTGCGAAAGCGCCTCATTGAGTACTGGCAAACTGGCGACTGGCTTAGGAGAAGCGTCGTCGACAGCTATGGACCTCGGTGGCCTGTCTCTGTCTTTATCTTTGCGTTTTTTCGGAATCCCGGTAGTCGGATGGCTAACAGACGACATTTCTGGATAATTAAACCGAGAACCAAAATATTTAGAGGCGAAAATATACAGACGACAGATAGTGCGCTGATTAAATGAAGCACAAAACTGATAGCAAGGTACGTCGTGGTCAGGGCCTAGGCAAGGAATAAAGTACGAATGAAAATCTTTATGAGGTATTTGCTTTCCACAAGTAATGCAATTATTAACTTTTACTGACATTGGCAAGGAGCAAGAAAAAGTTTCCCCAACGGGGTACTAAGACTTCGGTTCTGATTCTGAAACTTGAAAATGAAAATTTCAGGAATCGGCCGACCGGCACTTGCAAACTGCTTCTGCTTCGGCACCACACGGCAAGAAAGACTGATGTATTGACATCGGCTGCATGTTTTATACCCCTGATGACCTGCCGACATGCAAGAAGAGACAGCAACCGACGCAGGACCCAAGACTTTGTTAATCAGGCCGACTGAGGGCTACCTGCAAGCAGATAACCCAAATGTAATGACTGCAACAGTGAAACACGAAGAACATTTGCAATATCAGCAAGTTTTTTCTGTCAAAACCTCCAAATGAAGCTTTTAAGACAGAAACCAGCACGATTAACTTGTGACTCTAGAAGCATGAGGTAATGACAAACTACAGTAAAACTGCCTTTGTAGAAACTCAGCTAAACATTTACAAATGGTCACAAAATACGTTTGAAAGGTTAAATATCCCCAGAAACCAACAAACAGTATAAGCCTCATACTGTACAGGCAAAGTAAAAAAACCCCCAAGGATATACAAAATTTAAAAATCAGAAATAAACAGTCAAGGTAGCAGAATAAGCTATTTAAGTACTAATAACAGAAGGAGGAAATAATAACCCAGAAGAGTTTCTTGTCTGAGCTTAGCAGATGGAGATCCAGACTGAGGAGCAGTCTTCCAAGAGGTCCTTCTTTGACTACGGCACTAGAAAACTGAAAAAGGTCTCGTCTGTAAGGCAGTTCCTGTACTGCCAGATGATTGGTCCATCACATAGACAGTCAGTGGGAGGGACGCTGAACTTTAGTAGACTGCCAGATGAAGACAGAAGAGCACTACTACCTGAAGGCCAGTAATGAATGCAGTGTGTTAGCTGAACTTCAAAAAACTATTTTTGCAAAGAAGCAAGCCCACCCCTCCAACCCCCACATTCCCTGATATATACGAACTCAGATATTGCAATACTACTGGGAGAGGGTAAATTCCCCTATGTTGACTTCTTGATAAATATGTATGGGTTCCTACAATTTAAGCATACAAACACACAAATACAAAAAATAACTACCCCATACAAACACACAAATACAAAAAATAACTACCCCATAGAGCGTCTGTGCACATATATTTTTACTGTTAATACAGGCAATGTATGTATACATGGGATTATGTGCAAACTGCAGAATGGTGCAGTGATTAAAAGTAATGTTGTGTGCCCCAGGTGTTCATTGCGTGGGTCTTGGTTTAGTAGCATCCCTTATATGTATGGTCATGGAATTATTTTATATACATAGGAGATGTCCCCCAAGAATAAAGCAGTTGAAAGACTGTGTTCAATGTGCAAGTGTGGCAAATGCCGAGCAATATTTACACAACAGGGAAGAGCATTGTGTACGTTTGCATTGTAATTGTACTGGTTTTCATGTGTGACCAATTTGAACAGTCTAACGTGTGTGTGTATATATATATGTATACACACACACTTTCGTCTGTCCTGTGCGTCTCTCTGGGTGATCCTCCCCATTTCTGACCACCTTATCTACTCATTTAAATAATAATGATCAGTTGTCACTTTGGCATAATGGGAATCCTATAGGTCTATTAGGGAACCACGGCAATCTAGCAGCTACTTGGTACTTCTACACACACGTGAACATGCATATCAGGAATGCTGCTTTTCTCAGGTCATGTGACCAGTGACAGCATAGCTGTTTCAGTCAAGCGGTTATCAAGGCTGCAAAGACTTAATATGCAGCACTGTCTCTGGAATTACCATACAATGTCAGCACTCATGGATACCTAATCTACACTGGGCCACATCATTTTCATGCTACTTATCACTTTGTGGTTATATTATGATTTTTTTTTCTAAATAGTCCCTCCTCAGTTCCAAGGATACTGACTGGATATCAGTCTCTTACCTCCAGTCAAAAGCTAGCTTATTTTACCCATGCTCTTGTAACATGCAATACTACTACCGCTTCTTACAATCTAGCCAAAGCATTAACAACTCCATTAACCAGCCTTTAGTATAACAGGTACTCAGTCGCCTTATATACAGTTTCATCTTCTCTAGTCTCATTTAGACAGACCAGGTAGCATAATGGTTAATGTCTTTTTCTCCGACACACAAGGTACAAGGGTCGATCCTGACCTCTGGCCAATGCCTATTTTAAGTCTGCATGTTCTTCCTGCACCTCTGTGGGATTCTTCCCACCTCTGAAAAATGTCTTGTGAGTGTCCAGCTCAAACTCACCAATGATGGAGCTGTGGGCAGCAGCACAGACTCTACATGGAGTCCTACAGGGGGCACCAGCATAGACTCTAAATGAAGTCCTACATGGGGAACAGTTGTATAGACCAACTGCTTTGGGTATCTACTGTGGTGCACAATATCCTCTAGATAGGAGAACACAGATCACAGACAATGCTACGGCAGGGCTAGCCACTCGATAGTGTAAAATGTGACTCTAGGTGATTTGGGCATAATGACAATTGCTGCCAAATGGGCATGAACACATAAGTGAGTTGAGGACCTATCCTTCTCTGAACGACACCAGGGACCCATGCTAACAGTGGGAAAGGTGCATGGGCTCCTACTGGACAGTGCATACCATCATAAAGCCCAAAATCCCTGCGTCAGTAAGCTACTGGCCATCCGGTGTTCAGTTGCCCATCCTGAGACATTAAACCAATCAACTTGCGAAACATGAATTAAGAACTGCACTCAATGCAAGTCCAGCTTGAAGCAGATGACATGATGGTATGGTATGGATGACACTGGACATCCTATTTATCCAAGAGGCAAGATGGAAGGGCACTGCAGCTATCCAGATTCTACTATTCAGGAGGAGGACAGGCTAGAAATGGTGTGGGGAACTGTGGTGAGAAAAAGGCTTCACAAGACAGTAAGGGATGACATCAGAAATAGTGACAGGCTCACAGCAATCAGACTTCTATGCAATGACAGAGCAGTATTCATAATCTCAGCCTACACCCCTCAGCAGGGTTGCGATCTTGCGGAAAATCTACATCAGGTAAAACGTGTATAACAGACAGCAGATACAAGACATGCTAGATAAAGCAGGACAACATGAACTGGTGTCGATAATGGGCAACTTGAATACACATAACAGGACAGACAGAACAGGATACGAGGACTGCCTCAGTCCATACAAGAGTGGCCAACTTGCAACTCAGGTAGACTTCCTCCTAGTAAGAAAAGGGCACTGGGGTATAATCAGTGATTGCAAAGTCATCCCCAGTGAAACAGTCAGCCCACAGCATAAACCACTGCTTGTCACAATCAGTTGCAAGTGGTCAGTGATTGTTCTAAGGTCACCAGAGACCAGGCTGAAGACCTAGAATTTGAATGGAGAGAAATTACTCAGGGCTCTAGCACCTGAAAATAGGTGGAAATAGGTAGAGTTTAAGAAGAAGAATGGCAGTGCCTCAAAACACCATTTATGAGGACTACAGAACAGATACGTGGCCAAGCCCGGTATGGAAATAGGGTACATAAGGTAAGCTGTTGGTGGAATCCAGAAGGCCAGGAAGACATCAAAATAAAGAAGGGAGTGCAGGAAAAAAAGTGAGACACAAACCACAGACCAGGCTAGGAAGGAATACTGGTTGCTAACAAGCTAAAAAAGGAGTTGCACTAGCAAAGAACAAGGCATCAGAGGCACTCTAGCAACTTCTGGAAAATGATTCAGCAAGTGGGATAAAGAAACTAGATCAAGTTGCAAGGCAAAGACAGAAAAATAAAGAAGAGAGTCAGACACCTTTCATAAGGGATGCCAGCAACAACGTGCTTACCAGTCCACAATACATCAAAGGTAGATGGAAGGAGTACTTCCAGCAGCTTCTGAATGTAGAAAACCCCACAAAAGCTGTACTGCCCCAGGCACATAATAGCACTAAGCAGCAGGCTCAGATGAGGTCACAAAACATATGACAAAGATCCTGGCTGAGACTGGGGAGAAGGGCTCCTGAGGGTATTCATAGCAGGCATATCCCAGACGACTGGAAAATAAGCATACTCATTCCTGTGTACAGGAATAAAGGGGAAATCCATACCTGTGGGCAGTACAGATGTATAAAACTCCTTTCAAATTGCACAAAGTTCTGGAGACAGATTCTGATAAACAGATATGCAAAGCAGCAGAAAGCAAAATCGGAGATGAGCAGTTTGGATTCAGATCTGTGTGCAGCACAACTGACCCAATGTTTACAGTGAGACAGACAGCTAAGAAGAAGCTAGAGATGAGGAAAGTGTCAAGTGGGCATTCCTGGACATAGAGAAAGCATATGACAAGGTCCCAAGAAAGCTGATTTGGGCAGTGATGCAGTGGTTTGAAGACCCAGAAATACTGGTAGAATTAGTGCAGGTTATGTACCAGAGGGGTTCCCAGTGAGGCTGGCTGTGCATCAGGGTTCAGCTCTGAGACCACTGATGTTCAGAATGGTGGTGGACTACATTAGCATAGGTCGGGGGGGGGGGTCAACAAAGCTGCTGCATGTACACGATGTGGCATTACATGCAGACTGAGAAAGAACTTCAGCAAAGGATAGGGGAATGGAAAGCAAAACTGAAGGCACATGGGATGAAACCAAGTGTAACATTTTGCTTATGTACTGGAGAAATAGGAAGCGTCTGTGGGGAAGACAAATTCCTTATAAAATTATGTGTGTGTGTGTGTATATATATATCGATATATATATATATATATATATATATATATATATATCTATATATATATCTATATATCTATATATATATATATCTATGTATATATATATATATATATATATATATATATCTACACACACCATATATATACATATACACACACCCATACCTTCATTGTTTTGTTTAGGGGAGCCACACAACAGTGGAACAGATTCAAGTATCTGCTAGGGGTGGTCAAAGAGAAGGGAGGTATGAATGAGGAGGGTGAATAAGGAGGCCATAGCTAGAATCAAAGGGTCTGTAGCCAACTTTTAGAGTGTCAGGCATGGTGTAGGACAGAAGAATGCCAAAGAGTGAGGTGTACAGAACGGAGGTGTGACCAGTACTACTGTATGTTAACCTGGACATGAAAGGCAGAGCAGATGAGGAAGCTATAGGTGATGGAAATGAAAGTACCCAGTAAGGGTGGTAGAGTGAACATTGTGCGACAGATGAAGAAATGGAGGACATAAGAGCAGAAGCCAAAGATCCAATTGCAGAAAAGAGCAAACAGAACAGATTACAGTGGTTCAGGCACACCTGCAGAAAAGCAGAATACAACCTGCTGAAGAGGATTTGGGATTTGTAAGACAGGAAGAAAGTAAGAGGAAACAAGGGCGTCCAGCAAAGAGGTGGATGGACTGTGTGACAGAAGATCTGCAACAGTCAGGCATAAGTGTCGAAGGCAGCAGGAGTGTGACACTGAATCGAGAGATGGCAAAAGTTAACACAACACCCCAGCGCCATGTAGAAAATGGGTCTGATGATTCATACTCCCAGCCATTCTTACTGGGTTTCTTTTTACCCCCTGTATTTTTATTAATACTCTTAAAAGAACAAAGTATTTCCAAAATATATCCTGTCAACTGATTTTTTTTTTTTTTTTTACAAAATCTCACCTTTCGCAACATCCAGTCCACTCATTCTTTCCCACAATAACTGCACTCCTGCTTAAAGTTATACGAGGGCACATAAACAACTGCCAGTACCCCAGTTTTAGTTAAGTTTATTGAGCTGCCATTGCTTATTCTGGAAAACTGGCCAAATCAAATCAATTAATTAATCCAAAATTATCCTCAAAGTCCTCCTCTAGTTTTCTACAAAATCATAGAAGAGCACTACATTAGTCTCAACTAGTCTTAACACACATTTCCTAAATTTCTAATTACTGCGGCCAAGGGTTTCAGCTACATGACAAATGATACAGAGGACAAAAGGCATCCCCTGCTGCCTCATACCGCTAGTAAAAATAAGATCAAATATCTAAATGTATGTCAACCATAACATTCAAATTGTCCAAACTTAAAAAAAAAGTTAGACATCTGAGAAGCCAAACAGCAACTAAAAAAAGTTAGACATCTGAGAAGCCAAACAGCAACTATTTCAAACATTCTCCACAATCTAATGCCTCCTTAGCATGAAGGACAAATGAAAATAATGTCTACTTAGTAACCTGGACATTTGTCATCATTATGGTCTGTCTTAAGGTACTGTCAAAAGTCTACTCTCCCCAAATCCCACAGTAGTTGCCACCTATAAAATCTGGCATTATCTTATACACTTGTTTTTTAATTTCTCCAAACCTTTTGGCTTTCTAATACCATGATGGGAATGGACCTCATTCCCAAGTCAAAATACGATTAAAGTTCATAAAATTAGTCTTGTTTCAATCTTTGATGTCAGCCAGAAGTGCTCTTCGCAGCACCCGCAATGTACCCAGTAATGACGCCTTCTGCAATCCGTACGGAGTTATATGTATTGGTAACATATCTAAATACAATTGTAGATTTTTTTTTATAAAACCCATTGCTCCTACTACTATTGGGACTGTCTGGGTAGCTTTCTTTCACATTGCTCTCGTTTCTGCCTGCAAATCCTGATTATTTTAGGACCGTCTCTCTCTATGCAAAATACTGTAGTTACTGGGTGTGGCGATTTCAATGATCAATGCTACTTTTGTCTTCTTTTCATGGATCACTATATCCTGTTTTCTAGCATCTATCTTTTGAATGCTGGTAATGGATGATCCGATGTCATGTAAACTTCATGATTTTCTATGATGCTTTCTGGCTCATCTTTCCAGTGTTTTTCATCCACTTCAGTATTAAAATGTTTGCACAATCCCCAGTCCGACCATCTTGCCACATTATTATGCCTTTCAGTGTACAGTCCTTCTGCCATTAGTACATCACAACCAGCAACAAGTTGTGCAACCGTTTCCAATTTGGTTTTAAAAACCTACATCTGTCTGTTTCTCCCACATGTTCAATGGATTTTGTAAACCAACATGTACGCAATCTGCCACCAATCTTAACCTTTCATCTCTTGGTTTGAATTCGCCTCGCCTTAACCATTCCTGCATTAGTTCCTGATCAACATGAGGTTCTACCAGAAGTTTTCTTTACTTGCAACTATACTTATGCATTTTCCACATTTCTTGCCTTCTCATCTAGTCCTTTACCTTATATTCTTTCATTTGTTTTTTGGCACATTCAGTTGCTGCCCGATTTTTATTTACTTCTGGTATGATTTCCATTCCTGCTTGATGCTGATATGCTTCTGCTAGACTAAGCAGAGAAGTCATCTTAGATTTATTCTCCTCAGGTTTCAAAACTTTCACTACATTTGGGATTTCATGAGGTCAGCAGATGTGTGTAGAGTCCCATGATTACACATCTATACATGTAATCAATTTCAAGCAGGCCCATTCCTTTTTCAGAATGAGGAATACAATCTTGGTATGCACTGATTTTTATACATCATTTGGTGGGCATGCATAGGTTCATAGGTTCATACTATAGAACTACTGTGCTTGGCTAACTGCTCTTTTGAGCCATTTTATGTTATAGATTCAAACCCTGTACCCTGTACCTTGTGTTTGTTTGGCAACACCTTACCCCCCAGGCCACCCTCCCAACCCCTCATTCTGGTTTTCCCATCTACTCTATCCAACACATTTTGGGGGCAGTCAATCACTCCAAAACTGCAAGTTAGGACAGGGAGAGCAAATTGGTTTATAGCTTGGATTTTACTCCTAGATGTCAACACTGTTTTCTTCTAAAGTATTCCTTACTAAGTTTAATTCGCATTTATTCATTTTTATTTAATTTACCAGGATAGTCCAACTGGGCTACCAGGCCATTTTCAGTGGTGGCCTGGGGGAGACAAATCTCCAAAAGCAAAAATAATAATACAGTAATGGGCTAATGACTATTGATCCCTTATGAATTACCAAATATTTATATACTCCCTCTTGCTCAAGTTCTTTTATATCACATTCTTGTCTCAAACTGATGCTTTCCTGGTGCTGCAGTTTTCCTGCTTTAAAGGTTGCTTTTGCACATTTATCAAGACCAAATGACATTCGTAGATCATCTGAAAAAGTTTTGACAACTTGCAGTTGCGCTTTCGGTTCCTTATGTGATGAGCTATGCAGTTTTAAATAATCGAAAAACAGAAGATAAGAAGTCTTTACACTTTTGTTTTCTAGGAGCCAAATTATAGCCATGGTCTAAGCTGTTAAGTAATGGGTTAAGGGCAAGGCAGAATAGCAGCGACAGTCACCCTGGAATATACCCCTCTGAATTTTTACCCCTGGGATAATAATTCGTCCTTTATCATAGCTTAATTGCAAAGTGGTCTGCCACCGTTTCAGAGTCACTGCAACGTATCCACCATTATAGATCTAAAAATTATACAGCAGTGGTGCAACATTGAGATGGGCCAGTAGTGCGACAGAAGACTTACATATTCCTCCTCTTTTGCAATCACAACTAGTACTGCTTGCTTTGAAGAATTTTTCTTAAGGTAGAGAAAGGTCGATAAGGAAATGTTTATAATGTATGCACAAACCGGTCAGTCCTATCTGATAAGTTATACAGAGACAGCAGTAGTTGCAAAATTGTGGTGAATAAACTAGAATCCACCACAAGTACAAAAGAGGTCTACTGACAAAAATGTAGTAAAGTGCATAACTTAACTTTCTTCTCTGGTAAACTCAGAAATCATAGGACTGGATAAGCAATCACTGTCACTTCTAACCACTCAGAGCTCTCCTGGAGGGCTGTGCCAAGTCAGTAAGTTGCTGAAGGCAATGCAGCCAAATCCAAAGAGGATAACCCAATCATCCACTTGAGTACTAAAAATACACATATACCCATCACCTGTGCAGATTTTCACATATTTTTGTCTTGTCCCTCATAAAATTTGTGGTTTTCTGGCAAAACAGTGGGATGAGCTGAGGATTAAAGTTACTAAATAATGACTTGTGTTTGAGTTTCATACTTCATATCTTTCAGAAAATGCACACTAACAAATTCCGTTATTCTAGCAGCTTTCTGTGCCCCTATTTTTGGGCTTTGTCCGGACTTCTTGTGCCAAGAGGTTGAAAGGTATGAAAACACAATTCCAATAGTAGATTCAGAGATTATTCCTCCTAGTTTTTTTGACAATGGGTTAGAGAAGGAAGTATCCCAGCATTCAAAGCAGTCCCCTACAAAGTGCCTCCAGGAACTTTGTTACTGAGAACTGTGGCACTGCATAAAATGTACAATAATTCGAATTCCCGCAACATAATGTACAAGTCTCATAATGTACTGCTCATTCCTTCTCCTTTCAATTCTACCCCTCCTCTCATTACCCTCAAGTCTTCTTTTCACTACTTTCTCGGCCTCCTCTCGCCTATCTCAGTTTTAATAAATGGCTACCACACTACCTCCTCTAATCTGTTCCGCTATGCAAGTCAGTCCCCTCTTTTTTCCAATACTGCTGCTCATGTACCCTATGCACCCCATTTCCCCCATCACCATTCTCACATCCATTACACTTCTGGCCTGTATCCCTGTCACCCCTAGTGCATCTATGCGTACTCATTACCCTGACAGTTTCAACTCAGGGATTTAAATTCATCATTGTGCATGTCATCAGTAACAGTTTCCCCTGCAGAAAAATCACTGCTCATGCAGTTTGCAATTTGCATGCATGCCAGCAGTAATTCAGTATGTGGGTGGTCTTTTCTCTTCTCCATGGTTGTGGGACAGTGGAGCTAGCATATTAGTTTTAGGTATAGGTGGTGTGGGGTGCAGTTGGAGCAGTGCCCTCCCACCTACAAAAATACCTTTTGATGTTCTGACTGGCTGCAGATTTAACCTTTTTTTTGTTTGTATGTTTAATTCAGTTGAAGCTTTGTCTAGTCAAAACTCCTCTACAATAACTTGGACTTACAGGTCTGATGTAGTAGCAATGTTCTTTCTCAGTTTTTAATAAATGTGCAACGTTCAGGATACTATGGTTTTAGACCTTTGAAATCCAGTAAAATAGGTTAGTTCCTTCTACAATGCGGCAAGGGAACATCCTCCCCCTAAGCCTGGCCTAACCCTGCTAAAGGAGTGTCTCAATGTCTTGAGGTTCTGCATTGCCACTTTTTCCAGTCCTGGCATCAGTGTGCTATCACGATTGGTCACATTTTTATCCTGGGACTTGTGCACCAAGCTGTCTTTATTTTTAACCTACTTCTGTCCAGGATACATGCCACATAAAATACATTTTATGCAATACTGCCATCTTGGTGAGACTTTGTAAAAACCGGGTCCACCTCATGCACATATTCAGGATGAATTAATTCCAGCAACACTACTCTCCTTTGCTTGCTGATTTTGTCATCTCCATCTCAACCCCATTTGGTATGGACTTGGTAATAGCTCGCTCCCTTTTTTTTTTTTATTAACTTCTCTAAAACTTTTGGGTTTCTAATGCCATGACAGGAATGGACCCCGTAAGTCAAAGTACGATTAAAGTTCATGAAATTAGTACTGTTTCACTCTGAGGTCAGGTAAAAGTGTTCTTCGCAGCACCCTCAATGTCTCAATGTGCTCAGTAATGACTCCTCCTGTAATTCATACGGAGTGACATGCACTGGTAGCATATCTAAATAGGATTGTAGACTCTTTTTATACGACTCGTTGCTCCTACTACTATTGAAACTAGCTGGGTAGCTTTCTTCCACATTGCTTTCATTTCTCCTTGCAAATCCTGATATTTTATGACACTGTGTTCGTCTCTACGCAGGACACTGTAGTCACTGGGTGTGGCTATTTCAATGATCAATACTACTTTTGTCTTCTTTTCCTGGACCACTATATCAGGTTTTCTAGCATCTAGCTTTTGAACTGCTGGTAATAGATGATCCCATGTCATGTAGACCATCATTTTCTATGACACTTTGTGGCTCATGTTTCCAGTGTTTTTCAGCCATTTCAATAGCATAATGTTTACACAACCCCAGTGCAACAGTCTCACCACATTTTTATGCCTTTCAGTATATAGTCCTTCTGCCATTACTATGTCACAACCAGTAATGAGGTTTGCAATGGTTTCCAATTCTGCTTTACAAAACCTGCATTTATCTGTTTCTTCCACATGCTCAATGGACTTTGTACACCAGCATGTACGTAGCCAACTACCTTGTGCCGCCAATATTAACCTTTCATCTCTTGGTTTGAATTTGCCTCTCCTTAACCATTCCTGCATTCGTTTCTGATCAACATGAGGTTCTTCCAGACGTTTCCTATACCTGCAACTATATTTATGCATTTTCTACATTTCTTGCCTTCTCATCTGGTCCTTCACCTTATATTCGTTTGTTTTTGGCACATTTTAGCTGCTGCCTGGTTTTTACCCACTTGTGGTTTGATTTCCACTCCTGCTTGATGCCAATATGTTTCTGCTAGATTAAGTGGGAAAAGTAGTCTTAGATTTATCTTTCTCCTCATGTTTCAAAACTTTCACTACAGTTGGGTCTTGTGAGGTCAGCAGAGTTATGTGGAGTCCCATGATTGCAGATCTGTACATGTAATCAATTTTAAGGAGGTCCATCCCACCTTTAGAACGGGGAGCATATAATCTTGGTATGCACAGACTATTATAAATCATTTGGTGAGCATGAAGCATCCTTTTTGTTTTCCTGTCTAATCTATCCAACAGGTTTTAGGGCCAGTCAATCACTCCAAAACTGTAAGTTCTGACAGGAAGAGCAAATCAGTTTATAGCTTGGATTTTATTCCCAGATGTGAACACTGTTTTCAGGATTAATTTAAGTCTTCTAAAGTACTCCTTACCAAGTTTTATTCGCATTTATTCATGTTTTATTGCCGATCCTTAATCGGTTCCCAAATATTTATACACTCCCTCTTGCTCAAGTTTGTCCCAAACTGATATTTTCTTAGTGCTGCAGCTTTCCTGCTTTAAAGGTTGCTTTTGCGCATTTATCAAGACCAAATGACATTCTTATCATCTGAAAAAGTTTTGACAACTTGCAGTTGAGCTTTCAATTCCTCATCTGATGAGCTATACGACTTCAAATAATCGACGAAGAGATGAGAAGTCTTTACACATTTTCTGGGAGCCAAATTATAGCCAAGGCCTAAGTTGTTAAGTAGACAGCTTAATGGGTTAAGGGCAAGGCAGAATAGCAGCGGTGACAGAGTCACCCTGGAGTATCCCCCTTTGAATTTTTATCCCAGGAATAATCATTTGTTCTTTATCATGGCTTAATTGCAAAGTGGTCTGCCACTGTAATGTAGTCGATCATTGTAGGGTACATCTTGTACATTTTTAAGCACTCTTATGGATATGGGATACTATCAAATGCTTTTTTATTGTCAATCCATGCCATACTTAAATTCTATCCCTTTATAAAAGTTCTCCACTATGACTTCAACAACAAATGATCCTTTGTTCCATTTTATTGCCCTTTTGTTCTATTGCCATGATTGAGTTTTCTTCTAAATGACTATAAATTCTGTTGGCATCAATTCCACTGTATAGTCTATTCGTCGTCGGAAGGCAAATTATTGGTCTATAATTTTTTAGGGTAGCTTGCAGGTTCACTCTTAAGTAGGAGCAGTGTTTTTCCTTATTAGCCAGGTTGGTTTCTGTTTGGGGTATGCATACAAATAGTTCTTACTCGTGGCTAAATCTTCATGCAAAGATGTTAACAATTTTAACCAGAGGTTAGGTACTGCTTCTGGGCCTAGGATTTTCCAGTTTGAGGCTTTTCTTAACTGTTTCAATCTCGCTGGTCCCACCTTTAAATCTTCTTATTCTTTCTTTTACTTCTATCCATTTAGCATCTTTGTTATGCTCCACAGCAACTTCATAGATACTTCTCCAAAATGTATGTATTTCTTCTTTTTTTGGTGGTCTCAATTCCTTTTACCTTGTTTCCCCAATTCTCTATAAAAACTGTTTGGGGTCATCAATAAACTGCTTATTTTATACTTTTCCTTCATCTTTGTACCTTAAAAGTTTTTCTGCCTGTGCTGAAATATTTAGTTTGTTATTTGCGATTGTGCATGATAGATCCTGGTCTGTTCTAATACTGCGCATCGCTTTTATCACATCTATTTTTCTTAGTATTTTTGTTGATCTGTTTCCTATTCTATAGTCTTCTAACAGTGACACTTCTTGTCTTAACTACTTTATAGTTTTCTGTATTCAATATTTCCATTATGGTATTCAATTTCTCCCCTTCTTTTCCCTCACTACCCTATGTTCTTGTGGTAGAACTTTATCAGTTATTAATTTAGCTACACAGTAATATATCCTGTTTACTTCTGTTATATCACACAGATCTCTATGAACAGTCCTAATTATTGTGTTCACTTATTTTATCAGACTTCTGCCTTTTGGGGTTTTATTGACCTTCTGCTGTCTATTTCTTTCACTGATCTTGATACATCTGTCTAGGTCTATTAAATAAAGCAACTCTTCTCTTAGCTCATTTTCTTCCAAACTGAGGGCACATCCCTTGGTTTTCCATTTCCTGCGGGCATTCTACAGAAAGTTCTATAGCATCTTCCTGTGGCACATTCTGCTCAATTTCATCCTGGGCCACCCATTGCTCTGTCATATAGGAACTCACTGATCTATCACTCCTCAACATTGACTGCAGCAGAGTTTCCACAGTTTCCTGTTCCTTCTCTTGTTGTCCTGCTTCAAGTGAACATTTATACTGGTTTCCTTTGGAAGGCTTCAAATTATCGTCATATGGCACCTGACTAATTGCTTCCTGTTCCACTGTTTTCCCCTTAATTTGGATATTTATTGCTCTATCCTGTTGTGGTGCTTTCGGAATTAGATTTTCTTCACTGTATCCTTCACTTCGCACCTACGCCATAACCTCAATTTCTACTTCTTTAACTTCTCCATTACTAATCTCCTTTTCCTCTTTGTCTTCTTATTTTTTTATTGTTAAGTTTTCCATGTCCGGATTCCCTTGCCTGCATTTCTCCTCAAATATCTTTGGTGCTGCTCTTTCTATATTGGTTAGTTTTGCTTTCACCTTTCCATAAATATTACACCATATATTAAATATCTTTTCTTCTTTCCCCATGTCCATAATTCTGCAGATGTTTCCTAATCTTTCTTGCTTCTCCTTACTTTGGGGACTCACTCCATCATGCTGTGATGTAACCTGTGTTAGACCTTCTACACCAAATCTTTCACTTCACAGGCACTCCATAACTTCAACTTTACTAATCTTCTTTCCTACATTCCATCTTTGTGATGACATTTTTTTATTGTGAAATGTTTCCATATCCGGACACCTTTGCCTGTGTTTCTCTTCGAATATCTTTGGGGCTGCCTTCTATATGGGGCTGCCTTCTATATATATTGATTAATTTGGCTTTCTCCTTTGCATAAATATTGCACCATATCAAATCTCTCTCTCTCCCATGTCCATATTTCTTTTTTATACTTTTTAAATATCTCTTGGTTTTGTTTATATTTTCACACTTCCGCAGATGCTTCTTTTTCCAAACAGATCAAAGTTTCTTGATCTATATAATGTTTTTCACAAATCTGTTGCATTAATGATAGCAAACTTTCATTTGAAGCTTCTGATAGTGGAAGTATTTTTCTTTCCTCCAATTTCTCTCAGTCGTTTTGTATATTGTGTGCCTGGAAATTCTGGGCTTTTTGCATAATAGTAACAAAACAATTTCTTTCTTATCCTCAATAATCCACTCTATCGTCTTTATCTTCTTTGGCCTATCTGTGATTTTTGTGGACTGCTACTTCCTTCTACAACCGGGGGGCTATCCTCCCCCTGGGCCTGGTCTGGCCCCATTGTAAGAATGTTTCCATATTTTGAGGATTCTACATGGTCATTTTTTCCTGTCGTGGCAGCAGTGTACCTACCAGGATTGGGCACTTTTTTATCCTTGGACTTGCGCACCCAGCTATCGCTTAATTTTTGACCTACTTCTGTCCATGACACATACTATATAAATACACAGCCTATATATCAGTGTTGCCTTAGTGACATTTTGTAGAAAACAGGATCCACCTCATGAAGGTAATCACCAAGACTTGGATAAATTCAATTTCAGCACTACTACTCTCTGCTTGATGACTTTTCATTTCTCCATTTGGACCCCTTTCCATGCAGTAGGGAAGATGACTTGAAAGAGGCAAAAATTATAGATGTATTTGAGGGGGCAAATAATGTACTCACTCTGCATACTTTTATATACACCAGAGGTATAGATCAGAGCCAGAAGGGTTATCTGTAGGGATTTTGGGGAGTGTGTTTTCAATTAACTTTGTTATGATCTGGAGTTGCTGCATCTAGAAGATCAGAAAACTCACTGGGTAGTACACCACAGCAAGTTGGTGTGATACTGCTTCCGTCTGTATGCATTTATATTGATTTGTATTTAATAGGTTAAACCAATGTTTCAAAAAGCATGTATGGGGGGGGGGTCACAATTTAAGTGCGGTTTAAGATCTGACACTAGTACACCACTGTGCCTTTATCCATACCTTTACCACCAGAGCATGCGCTCAGATAACCACACATTATTAAATTGGTTTTATATTTATGCTGCTTTCATTTAATTTTAAGGACACAGGACAAATAACTTATGTGCACATTTTATTCCTTTGAAGTTTTATACATTAGTTGCACAACCACCTCTTTAACCCAAACTTTAGTTGTTATTGTTCTTAATAAACACGGACTCCCTTAAATATGCAAAAACAAGATTAGGAATATCATAAACATAAGCAACAGCAACATTATCGTGCTGCACTGCCAACCAGTCTGTAGTGCTTACTGCACAACCCCTGCATTTGGAGTACAACAGCAAAAAATACGTAGTCCTAACATGCTTTCCGTTTTTGGCAAACACCATTTTTATATCCAAGGGAACTTTTTCTGGCTGGTTTTCTATCACAGCATCAGCAGTTCACATTTGTACTAGGGAATCAGTCCACTACACCATTAGAAACAGCCAATGCAATTCCCATTTCTTGATTCGCCAATCTACAAGGTCTTGACAGGGTAGCCTAGGGGTGAAATTACATATTCCACTCACCATGGATGTCTTTTCAGACATTTAAAGAGGCACGCTTACATAAGTTGTTCCAGAGGTAGGGTATCATTTAGTACAGGCACTAAGCCACCAATAGGGTCTGTTTATATTGCTATACAGGTTCAGTTCTTTTAGAGAGGATACCAGTATTTTTTTTTTGATTATGCAAGACTTGAGCAGGATTGAGACCTTCACTGCCTTATATGCAAAGCAGATGGCACCTTACTGTAGTGATAAGGCTTTTAGACACACTATAATTAAAGGCGCTCATAACAGAGATCTCTGTTTTTAAACGCAATGTAACTTAGAAAGCTCCTACTGGAGACCTACTTCATCTGGGAGCCCTGGCATTTCTCATGTCGCTTAACACATTTGAATGGTTACATAAAATGGGACAATGGGCCTGATTTGGATGGTGTGGGAGACAGCAACTTTCTCAGATCTGCATGATATACCTTTAGTAATCAGTTGGCCAACACGTTTTAAGAATAGCTGACACATGGTTATCAAAGGAGAGTTTTCATCATTCATTAGCATGACTAGGTCTCCAACGTCAATGTAAACTTTGGGGGGGGCATCTATGTGGTGGGTATATGGGTGCTAGTTAGCCAAAGGGTCCAACCTTGCATGTTTAAATCACGATGTCAAGACCATGAAATAAGTGTTGCTTAGGTCCTCCTTCAGGGCACAAGTATAAGGGGACAGCTCATAATAGCACTAGATTTACAATTATCAGAAAATACGGTTAGCGAGAGTCTTCTGAAGTCAGCTTAGGCATTAGCTAAGAATATTTTGAAGAAGACTGGACCTACAAGAAAACACAGTGACATGCCACTCATGGCAAGCATTTTAGAGGAAAGTGTGCCCACATCCTATACTGGGAGGTTTCTGTATACGAGTTGGCTAGCTATCCTGCCGATTACACAGCAGTTAATATTTTTAAGTATGCAAGTTTGTAATAAAAAAAAAAAAAAAAGTCATGCAAGACACGGTAGATTCAGGTATGCAGTATGTACTAATTGGCCATCATCCACCTCTTCAGTTAATCTTCCTGAATAAGTCCACAAGAATTGAGACAAAACTTACCTTTCACAAACACAAATACGTTTAAGTGACTGCATGCTGCAAATATCTCCATTTACAAGTTTAATACTTATGTTTCACTACTTTACAGGCAATACTTGTGAGATGAATTGGTATACACTTCCCAGAGGTGGTGGTGGAGCCGCCTTTGTGCAACAGGTACTACTATGCGCAGGTGACACAGTGGTGCAGGGTATTGTCACCTCACAGCAGGCAGTTATCCTGTTCTATTATGGCCAGCGAGCATTCTTCATGGAGTCTATAAATTCTTCCTCTGCTTGTGTGGACTTTCTCGGAGTACAGCAGCTCCCTCCCACCTTCTCAAGACATGCAGTAGATAAACTGGAACATCTAATATTGTCCCTAGATCTACAACTGGCATGTGTGTGCAAAACAGAAGAAATGCCTGGCAATCTACTTTCATTCCCTACTTGCCTGGTAAACTTCATGGATGGTTCTCAGCTGTTCACAAGGTCACTACAAGAGTCGGACAACTTGCAAAGCATGGAGGGATGACTACTAATGCAATTCTCTATAACTTGGGCATATATCCATAGGCTAAAGACAGGCCAAAACTGAATAGGTTTGAGAGAGAAATTGGTGAAGCTATGCTTAGTATGGACTAGGAAACTACATGTTATGTTGTCTGAATACTCAGAACAAGTATTTGTGGTTCTGAACAGGACATTTAGGACATGTTCAGAGATAACTGCATGAGACTAAGTAGTAAGTGGGGGAAGCAAGGAGGAGTTGAAACTGAATATGCCTGCAAGTAAAACAGTGATGTCCTCAGGGCCAAAGTAGGTGCTACCATTTGAGATCAGTTCCATATATTGTTGCGTGTTACGTCAAGATTTCTAACATCTCAAGTAGAAAGAGACTAGAGAGCAACAAACACAGCAGATGTATTCCAAGTGTTTTATTAGCTAAACAGGTAGTAAAATATCATTAAATATGATATATAACAGTCATAACTGGACAATACACTGCTGCTAAGCAGCAAACTATTCAAGAGAGCAAAGTTGAGCTCCTTAAAATATTGAAATTAAAAGTCGTTAATCACTTTGTGATCTAGGTTTTTTGTGATCTAGGCAGTGGAATATAGGCTATTTTTAAATAGCATGTTCATTTCAGCAAAGAGGAATTATTTTTTAATGTTTAAGAGTGTTATTCTGTATCAGCCCGTACTGGTGATGCTGAATGATTAATTTCAAGGAGCATAAGTCTGCTCTCTTGAATAAGCTCGATTGTTGCCTAGCAACAGTACATTGTCCCACTATGACTGTTCTCACGTGATCGCGCATTATCTATTCATGAGGAAGCATGGTCATTTGTAACGCACGCAGTAATTTCTAGGTTAGTCTGGAATAGTTCATGTATTTTTATTTTAACAAGGTAGAAATCATCCTCTAAATGTTCAGAGCATTAGTTTATAGCGAAGATGCTGAACTAAGGAATATTTAATGATTTTTTACTATCAATATTTTATGGAGTTCTAGTTCACCTGTACTGGCATTAGAATGCTTAATATATTTTTTAGTCAATAGTGTTCTATGAGAATCTGTATATTTTATTGTAGCCCATTTAAAATATTGTTACTTGAATTTTTGTAATGATAGAGGGAACACAAGCTTTTGTGGATTTTAGTAATCATTTATGGTGTCTATAGCAACAAATGGAATTATTTGCTGGAGTGTTAATTGTTTCTTGCTTGTGATTTGTTAATGCGTTACATAAAAGTGGAGAAAGAAGTGGTGTTTTTTGCCTGAAGCGCAGTGGTTCTACATGAAAGCACTCTATGTCCATTTAACTAATTAAATACATCAGCTGTGTTAGTCGCTCTCTAGTTTCTTTCTACTTGAGAAATTTTGTGATACTTGGTGAGCGACTTAATTCAGAGCAGTGAGCTGTTTTTTACAATATCCAACATACTTAATGAAATTATGGTCATCCATGGAAAACATGGCAATATTCAATTTGTACTTGGCTTTGCAAATTTTGATCTTATGCCCAAGTTATACGCAGACCTCTTTTGTGAGTTCACTTGCAGAATGAAAAGACTTACATTTACTCCTTAGTGTCAGAAACTTTCCTTTACCGTAGAGTTGGTTTATTTTATGATTCCATCAAAGGGACAACTCGTTCTTAAATTTACAACTGCTTACCAGGAAAGTCCGACTGGGTGTGAGCTCATTTTCAGCGAAGGCATGAGGGGGAAAGCTCCACATAGAAAAACAGAACATAAATTGTTAAGCAAAGATTATGTAGACTAAGAGAGAGAATTTACAATATAAGGACAGTGATACACAGTTTAGGATGGCAGTTAGACCAAAATCAAGTTAGTGAGATAGAGTTATCTCGATGGATAATAGATTTGTAGAATTTACTAAACTTATTTTACAAAGGTACTATTTGACAGACAGCAGTAGTAAGAGTTTTAACAAGAAATAATGATTTAACCTGGAGAATTACATGGACAGTAAGTGAGTGAGTTTAGTTAAGGTTCTTAGTTCTAGAGCAGGAGTCTGCAACCTGTGGCTCTGGAGCTGCATGCTGCTCATCCACCCCTCTGCAGTGGCTCCCTGTAGCTTTGAAAAAATAATAGCCACTCTGCTGCATGACACACACACAGAGCAATTGAGTGATAGATTTTAAAATATTGCTCTTATAAACTTGCAAGAATAACATGGTTTCTTTTACCATGCATTCCACACACACCAAGAACGACAGAGCAATTCTTTGGCAGCATCAGCATCTCCTGAAAGATTTCCGTACCTCTCCACTACACCTCTGAAACTCTTGACCGCAAGAAATCTGGGCAGAGCCACAAGGGGAAACAAAGAAAGAAAAATAGGTTAAGATTTTAAATATTGCTCTTATAATCTTGCTTGAATAACACTGTTTATATGTTAACATGCATTTTCCACACAGGCGCAGGCGTGCACACACACATCAACTGTACAGATTTTCACAGAATGTCCCAATTTTTACTTCATATTTTCTGACAAATCACTGGCAAATTATTTAGGGCTGAAATCAGAAAATATAGACCGACGTTTGAGCTTCAGACTTCATACCCTTCAGAAAATCCATGCTAATGCAATGCAAAACTTGTTATATCAACTTTCTGATTTTGTAAGAGCAATATTTAACAAAAAGTACCTATTTTTGGACCTTTGTCTCACCATTATTTATGGCTTTGTCCAGATCTGTTGCTCTAAGAGGATGAACGGTATCACACACACACAGCAGTTGAGAGAACCCAATACAAATGTTAACAAAGAAACAGAAATGGGGATGGATTTTAAATATTGCTCTTATAAACATAGTTCTTCATATTTACAGTATAATAACTATATGTTTTGTGGCTCCAGATGAATTTTATTTGGTAGGACAAAGGCCAAAATGGCTCTTTGACAGTGAAGGTTGCAGACCCCTGTTCTAGAGGTAAGGAGTTCCAGATTTGTGGCTACTGGAGAATTTGTAGATTTGGTGACTCTCAGTAAGGATTTGTTGGTGGAGAGTAATAGTCTAGGGGTAGAATATGGTTCTAGTAGATTTTGTAGGATAGATGATTTGCTCAACTGGTTCAGTAATCTGTGCACCATGGTCAGCTGGTTGTAGTGTAGATGATGTGGGAATTCTAGCAAAGACAGTTTTTTAGTACTAGACAGGTCATGTGTTCCACAAGGGGAGTCAGTGGCAAATTTAGCTATTTTGTTATAACATATTTAATTTTACCTAGGATTGATTTTGAGGTTTGAGAGTATGGGAGAGGCATAGAGAAGTGTTGACAGTAGAGGAGTTTTTGTGATGGCTATTCTGGCATTACCTGTCAGGATTTTTTTTTTTATATATAGAGTATTCAATTTTTGTGTACTTTCTAGATGCTTTGTGATATACATTGTTCAAACTCCTGGGTTTCATTATTGATCACAACATGAGATTTGGTCTGTGCAATGGGTTCAACAGTTATATTACCTGCAGCAATAATAGAAAAGTTAGCTGGGGTTCAGTGACTGTACTTGGTTGAAAGATTATTAATTTTGTGTTAATAGGGTTGAGTATAAGTTGTGTATTGGAAAGCCAGGCTTCCACTGCTGTGAAGGATTGTGTTTTTTTCCTGTAGTTCCTGAAGGGCGTGGTCTGCACATATTAATGTGGAGTCGTCTGCATATTGGACTACTGAGAATAGACAAGTAGCTGTGTTGAGATTATTGGTGAAAATATTAAAAAGAATGCAATATATTAATTATTAACTAATACAATCTAGGTTTGGATTCTAGAGGAAAATATGACAGAGTGGTAGCCAAATTTGATCATGGAGGGGAGAGGTGTTAGATGAAAAACAGACTGGTGTTACATTAGCAAGAATAAGATCAAGAAGCTTGGATTCTTAGGAGTGGGTACCACCAGGTAAAAGTTGACATTTATAAATATAAGGAATCACTAACCTTACTTGTTTGTGCTGTACATTTTCCACTTGATGGCCAAGTAACAAAATCACTGGAGGACTATGCTATTTTCTACAGTTACGAATATTAACTACTGAAATAACTGTTATGGGCAGTAGGACACAAGGCTTCTCTAGTTTGGAATTTAACAGTAAATGGACTTGTTTACTGACACTAGGATATCTAGGAGTTCAATGACATTATTCACTAGGTCTGTTGTGAGGTAATGGATTTTAGATACATATACCGACAAGTCCCCACAATCTGTACCACCAAGAAGTCTGAAAGAATGGCAGGTACTACGCACATGAATTTATCAAGACGAAGGGATTTTGAATGAATACTGAAATGCTTCCTCTGGATAGCCTCCTCCACCAAAGGGTTTGAAAGACTGACAGGTGCTAATCATGGGTAAAAAGGTAGTGTTTTCATTAATTAGTATCAAATTTCAGTTATTATATAAATGCTT